>NW_027287765.1:0-66072 GCF_047511675.1 Marmota flaviventris | reverse complement strand
TAGAGCTAGGGATTTTATTAAGGTTAGAATTAGCATTCGGGTTTGGTTAGGGTAATGATAGGTTTGGGTTTAGGGTTCATGTTAGGTGTAGGGTAATTGATAGAGTTAGCAAAAGGGTTAGGGTTAGGCCTAGGTTTAGCCTTAGGGTTATGGATAGGGTTAGGGTAATGGATAGGGCTAGGGCTAGGGTTATGATTTGTATTAGGGCTAGGGTTAGTGTTAGTCCTAGGGTTAGGTAGGGTTAGGATATGGTTTAGAGTTTGAACTAGGGTTAGCGCTAGGGCAAAGGTTAGGATTAGGGTTAGGTCTAGGTTATAGATACTGTTATGGTCAAGGTTAGTGTTAAGGTTAGGGCTAAGGTTACCATTAGGTTTAGGGTATTGGATAGGGTTTGATTTCGTGTTAGAGTTAGGGTTTGGGTTAGGTTTTGGCTTAAGGTTAGGATTAGGTATAGGCTTAGGTTTAGGTTTAGGGTAATGGTTAGCTCTATGACAAGGGTTAGGTTTATGATTATGTCTAGGGTTAGGGTTAGGGTAGATTTAGGGTAAGGTCTAGGGATATCATCAGGGTTAGGTTTAGGGTTAGGGTAATGCGTAGGGTTAGAGCTAGGGTTAGGGCTAGGTTTATTATTAAGGTTAGGGTTAGAGTTAGGGTAATATGTAGGCTTATAGCTAGGGTTAGGGATAGGGTTAAGGTTAGAATTAGGGCTAGGGTTAAGGTTAGGTTTAGGTTTAGGCCATGGGTTAGTGTTAAGGTTAGGTTAAGTTTAAGAGTTAGGGATTGAGCTAGTGTTTGGTCTAGGATGAGGAATAGGGTTTGAGTCAGTGTGAGGGTTAGGGATAGGGTTAGAATTTGGGTTAGGGTTAGGGTTAGGGTAATGAATTGAGTTAGAGGTAGGTTTTGGCCTATGGTGATGGCTAGTTTCAGAGTTAGTGATAAGGCTAAGTCTAGTGTTAGGGTTATGTTTTTTGTTAGGATAAGGTTTAGAGCTAGGGTTTGTGTTAGGGTAAGGGTCAGTGTTCGGTTTAGAGTTAGATTTATTTTTAGGGCCAGCATTAGGACTAGGGTTTGGTCTAGGGGTAGGGTTAGGTTAAGTTTTATTATTAGGGCTAGCACTAGGTTTTTGTTAAGGGCTAGGCCTAGAGTTATCACTAGATATAAGATTAAGTGTAGGTCTAGGTCTAGTGTTAGGGTAAGGTTTATTTATAGGGTTACAGGTAGTGCCAATATTAGGGGTTGGTTTAGGGTTAGGGTCTGGTTTAGACCTATGGTAGTGTTAGGGTCAGAATAAGCATCAGGGTTAGGGTTAGGTTTGGGGATAGAGATAGAGCAAGATTGAGGATTAGTGTTAGAACTAGTAATAGAGATAGGTTTTGGGTTAGGCTAAGAATTAGGTTTAGGACGAGGGTAGCTTTAGGGTTAGAGTTTGGCTTAGGGTAGCGGATAGGGTTATTGCTATTGTTAGGGCTAGCATAGGGTTAGGGTTAGGGCTAAAGTTAGGTTTAGGGTTAGGGTTAAAGCTAGGGTTAGAGCTTGGATTAGGGCTAGGCTAGGTTTTGTGTTAGCTTTAGGACTACAGCTAATGTAAGAACTTAGGGATACAATTAGGCCCAGTTTTAGGGTTAGTGCTATGTCTAGGTTTAGTGTTTGGTTAGGTTTAGGGTTAGGGTTATATTTAGGGTAATGAATAGTTAGGGTTAGTGAATGTGTTAGGGTTAGGCCCAGAGTTAGCATTAGGGTTAGGATTAGGGTTAGGGTTAGGGTAATGGATAGAGTTAGAGCTAGGGTTGGAGCTTGGGTTATGGTTAGTGTTAGTGTTAGGGTTAGTGCAAGGATTAAAGTTAGGATTAGGTTTAGGGTAAGGGTTAGAACTTGGTTTAGGTTTAGAGTTAGGGTTAAAGCTAGGCTTGGGGCTCGCATTAGGACTAGATTTTGGGTAATATTAGGGCTAGTGTTAGGGGTACAGCTAATGTAAGAACTAGGGTTATGATTAAGGCTAATTTTAGAGTTACGGTTTGGGCTAAGTCTAGTTTTATGGTTAGGTTTAAGTTCAGGGTGATGTTTTGAGCTAGGGTTAGTGTTAGGTCAGAGTCAGGGTCAGGGTTAGCTTTAGGGTTGGGGATAGTACTTGAATTAGGGGTAGGCTTAGGGCTAGATGAAGGGTTAGGATTTGGTTTAGGTTCAGTTTTAGGGTTAATGCTATGGCTCGTGATGTTTTAGGGCTAAGGATAAAGTTAAGTGTAGTTTTACAATTAATGTTAATGTTATTGCTAGTGATAGGGTGAGTTTAGGCTTAGGGGTACATTTAGAGTTATGGTTAATTCTAGGATTAGGGCTCTGCCTAGGGTTAGAGCTAAGGTTGGGTCTAGTGTTTGTGTTAAGGTAAGGGATAGGGTTAGATCTATGAAAAGAGCTAGGGTGATGATTAGAATCAGTCTTAAGGTTAGGGTTAGTGTTAAGTTTAGGGATAAATTAGGGCTATGTTTAAGATTAGGTTTAGGGGAAGGTATGGGGTTATAGCTAAGTTTAGGATAGGGCAATGATTAGAATTAGGTTTAGGTCTAGGGTTTGGTTTGTGTTAGAATTAAGGTTAGATTTGGGGTTAGGATGAGGGCTAGGGTTTGTGTTAGGGTTAGGCAAGTTTTAAGCATAGGGATAATGTCAGGTTTAGGGTTATGGCTAGGGATAGTTGTAGGGTTAGTTTCATGGCTAGGTCTAATGTTAGGTTTAGGGTAAGGCCCAGGTTAAGAGTAAGGTGTATTTTTAGAGTCAGAGTGAGGTTTCAGGTTTGTTTGGTTAATTATTAGGTTTAGGGCTCAAATTAGCCTTGGGGTTAGAATTAGGGTTATGTTTATGAATAGGTTTAGGTTTAGGATTCAGGTTAAGATTAGGGTAATTTGTAGGGTTAGGGTTATTGATAGGGTTAGGGTTAGGCCTAGGGTTAGCATTTGGGTTAGGGTTATAGTTAGGGTAATGAATAGCATTAGAGCTAGGATTAGGGCTAGGCTTTTGTATAGGATTAGGGCTAGAATTAGGGTATGGGCTAGGGCTAGGGTTAGGTTTAGGGTACAGGTTAGGTTTTGAGCTAGGGATAGTGCTAGGGTGAGGGTTAGGTTTAGGATTATGTCTAGTGTTAGATTTAATATTACAGTTAAGTTTAGGTTTAGAGTTAGGGTTAGGGATAGGGTTATCTTTAGAGTTAGGTTAATGGATAGGGTTATATGTCTTGTTAGGGTTAGGGGTGTTTTTAGGTTTAGGGTTAGTGTTAGGGTTAGTGCTAAGATTATCATTAGATTTAGGGTAATGGATAGGGTTAGATGTCAGGTTAGGGTTAGGTGTAGTTTTATGTTTAGAGTTAGTTTTAGGGTTTGGGCTAGGGTTAGTGTTAGAGTAAGGGTTAAGGTTTTATCTAGGATTAAGTCTACAATGAGGGTTGGGTTTAGGGTTAGGTCTAGGATTAGGTTTACAATTAGGATTAGAGCTAGGGTTATCATTAGCGTTAAGGTTTGATTTATTATAATGGATAATTTTACAGATAGTATTAGGACTAGTGTTTACATTATTATTAGGGCTAGGATTAGGATTTGGTTTAGGGATAGGGCTAGGGTTATGTGTAAGTTTCGGTTTTGGGTTTTATCAAGGGTTAGGTCTAAATCGTGGGTTAGGGTTAGCGTGAGGGTTAGGCTTAGTGTAAAGTATAAGGTTAGGTTAGGGTTACAGTTATGCTTTGGGCTAGATTTAGGCCTAGGATTAGGGCTAGGTTTTGTGTTAGGTTTAGAGCTAGTTTTAGTGCTATGGTAATAAGTGTTATGTTTATGGTTATGGCTAGGTCTAGTGTTAGGTTTCGGTTTCAGTTATGGTCAGTTTTATAGCTAGGGTTAGTGTTAGTGTCAGGGTCTGTGTTTGGATTAGGGTTAGGTTTAGGCCTAGGGCCAGAATTAGGATTGGTTAGTTCTAGAGGTAAGGTTAGAGTTTGGCTTAGGTTAATGCTTATCATTAGAGCTATGGCTATATTTTGTTTAGGTCTTAGTTAAAGATATTGCTAGATTTAGTATTAGGTTTAATCTAGGGCTAGTGTTATGGTTAGGTTTAGATATAGGGTTATGAGTAGGGCTAGTGTTAGGGTTTGGTTTATATTCAGGGTCAGAATTAGGGTCAGGTTAGGGTTAAAATTTGGGTTATGGTTATAAAAAAATAGGGCTAGGGTTAGAACAAGTAATATGGTTAGGGTTTGGGTTAGACTAAAGATTAGTTTTAGGACTAGGGTTAGCATTAGGGTTGGGGTTTGGCTATGGTAAAGTATAAGGTTAGAGCTAGGGTTTGACCTAGGGTTTGGGTAGGGTTAGGGCTAGTGTTAGGGTTAGGGTTAGGGTGAAATCTAGGGTTAGGTATCAGATATGGGCTAGGTTTGGGTTAGCATTAGGTTTGAGGTTACGGCTAATGTATGATCTAGGGTTATGATTAGAACTAGTTTTAGAATTAGGGTTAGGACCAGGTCTAATATTAGGTTAAAGTTTAGGTTTAGGATGATGTTTAGAGGTAGGTTTAATGTTAATGTCAGAGACAGGTTTAGGGTTAGTTTTAAGGTTAAGATTAGGACTCAAATTATGGCTAGGCTTAGGGCTAGATATAAGGTTACGGTTTGATTTAGGTAAAAGTTTAGGGTTAGTGTTATGGCTCAGTTTTGTTTTAGGGCTAAGCCTATGTTTAGGGCTAGTTTTAGGGTTAGCATTAGGGTTAAGGCTAGTGTTAGGGTTAAGTTTACGTGTAGAATTAGGGTTAGATTTAGAATCATGTTTAGATCTAGGGCAAGGTGTAAGGTTAGAGCTAGGGTTATTCTAGGCTATGGCTAGGAATAAGTTACGGTAAGTGATAGGGTTAGAATTAGGGCTAGGGCTAGGGTGAGAGTTATAGTTAGGCTTAAATCTAAGAATATGGTTAGGTTTAGGATTAGGGCTAGGGTTAGTGTTAGGCTAGGACTAGGGTTAAGGTTAGGACTAGGTTTAGTGTTAGGGTTAGGGTTTGTGTTAGGTTTAGGTTAGCAATGGGGTTATAACTAGGCTAGGGAAAGGGTTAGGATTAGGGTTAGGGTTATGATTAAGTCTAGGTTTGGGGCTATGATGAGAGCTAGTGTTCGTGTTAGGGTTAGGGCTAGGATTAGGGCTAGGGCTAATGTCAGGTATAGGGTTACAGTTAGAGATAGTTTGCGGTTTATGTTTATGATTAGGTCTAGTGTAAGGGTTAGATTTATGGTAAGGGTCAAGTTTATAGCTGTGTGTATTATTAGGGTCAGTGTTTTGTTTAGGTTAAGGTTTAGGTTTAGGGCTCGAATTAGCATTAGGGCTAGAGTTAGGGTTAGGGTAATGAATCGGCTTAGGATTAGGGTTCACGTTAGTTTTGGAGCAATGGATAGGTTTAGGGATTGCAATAGGGTTAGGGTTAAGCCATGGGTTGGCATTAGGGTTAGCATTATGGTTAGGGTAATGGATAGAATTAGAGCTAGGGTTAGGGCTAGGGTTATTGTTAGATTAGGGTATGGTTAGGGTAGTTGTTATAATTAGAGCTATGGTTAGAGCTATGATTAATGTTAGGATGAGGGCTAGTGTTATGTTAGAGTTTGGGATAGGTCTAGGGTTATGTTAAGGGTAAAGATTAGGCTTTGAGCTAGGGTTAGGTCTAAAGCGAGGCTTAGGGTTAGGGTTAGGGCTAGGGTTAGCTTTAGGGTCACACCTAGGGCTATGTTCAGGCCTAAAATTAGGACTTGGTTTTCTGTTAGTTTAGAACTAGTGTTAGGGCCATGGGTAATGTAAGAGCTAGGGTTATTATTAGGGCTAGATTTAGGTTTAAGGTTATGGCTAGGTCTAGTGTTAGGATTAGGTTTTGGTTTAGGGTGAGCTTTGGAGCTAGGATTATGTTAGGGTCAGGGCCAGTGTTCAGGTTAGAGTTAGTGTTGGATTTAGTGCCAGAATTAGGACTAGGCTTAGGTCTAGGGGTAGGGTTAGTGTTTGGGTTAGGTTAAGGATTATTGTTAGGGCTAGGGCTAGGTTATTCAAGTGTAGGGCTGGAGATATGGATAGATTTAGGATTAGGTTTAAGTCTAGGGCTAGTGTTAGGTTAAAGTATATGATTACCGGTAGGGCTAATGTTAATGTTCGGTTTCAGGTTAGGGTCAGGTTTATACCTGCGGTTAGTGTTAGGGTCAGAATAAGTGTCAGGGTTAGGGTTTGGGTTTTGGTTAGGGTTAGAGATAGAAGGAAGGATAGGGTTAGGACTAGTAATAGGTTAGGGTATGGGTTAGGCTAAAAATTAGTGTTAGGACTAGGGTTAGCATTAGATTTAGGGTTTACCTTAAAGTAACATACAGGGTAAAAGCTAGGGTAAGATCTAGGGTTAGGGTATGGATTAGCGCTATTTTTAGGGTTAGGGTTAAAACTAGGTTTAGCACTCAGCTTAGGGCCAGGTTTTGGGTTAGTTTGGGGCTACTGTTAGGCCTACAATATATAAATATATAAACCAGGGTTATGATTAGGGCTACTTTTTCAGTAAGTGTTACGGCTAGGTCAAGTGTTAGGGTTAGGGTTACCATTAGCATGATGTTTAGAGCTAGAGTTAGTGTTAGGGTCAGGGTCAGTTTTCGGGTTATATTTACGGTAAGGATTAAACCCAGAATTATCACTAGAGTTAGGTCTAGGGGTAGGGTTAGTGTTTTTGTTAGGTTAAGGTTTATCAATAGGGCTAGGGCTAGGTTTTTGTTTAGGTTTAGGGCTAGAGATGCGGCTAGAGATAGGATTAGGTTTAGGTCTAGGGCTAGTGTTAGGGTTAGGTTTAGGTGTAGGCTTATTGCTATTGCTAGTGTTAGGGTTTTGTTTATGATTAGGGTCAGGTTTAGACATATGGTTACCTTTAGGGTCAAAATACGTGTGAGGGTTAATTTTAGGGTTTGGGTTATGTTTAGAGCTAGAATGAGGGCTAGGGTTAGGACTAGTAATAGGGTAAGGGTTTGGGTTAGGCTAAGGATTAGGTTTAGGCCTAGGGTTAGCATTAGGGTTAGGGTTAGCTTAGGGTAAAGGATAGGATTAGAGGTAGGATTAGGGCTATGTTTAGAGTTAGGGTTAGAGCTAGTGTTAGGTTTAGGGTTAGGGTTAAAGCTAGGGTTAGGTCTTGCATTAAGGCTAGGTTTTCGTTGGAGTTAGGGCTAGTTTTAGAATTATGGCCAATGTATGGACTAGGGTTATGATTTGGGCTAGTTATAGGATTAGGGATAGGACTAGGTATAGTGGTAGGGTTAGGTATAACGTTTAGAGCTACGGTTAGTGTTAGGGTCAAATTTAAGGTCCAGGTAGTTTTAGGGTTAGGGTTTGGACTCGAATAAGGACTAGGGTTAGGGCTAGGTGTAGGGATAGGTTTTGGTTTAGGTGAAGTTTTAAAGTTAGGGCTATGGCTTGGTTTTGTTTTAGGGCTAGGGCTATGGTTAGGGCTAGTTTTAGGATTAGCATTAGGTTTAAGGCTATTTAGGATTAAATCTAGGGTTAGGTCTAGGGCTAAGGATAGGGCTACTGTTAGGTCTTGGTTTATGGCTAAGATTATGGTTATGGTAAGGGATAGGTTTAGAACTAGGAATAGGGCTAGGGTGAGAGTGAGAGTGAGTCTTATGGCTAAGCTTAGAGTTTGGTTAGGTATAGGGCTTAATTAGGGCTAGTAATAGGGCTAGGTTATGGTTATGTTTAGGTCCGGGGTTATTTTTAGGCTTAGGGTTAGGTTTAGTGTAAGCAATGGGGTTAGAGCTAGGGCTAGGTCTAGGGTGAAGGTTAAATTTAGGGTTAGAGCTAGGGTTTCATTAGAGTTATGATTAAGGCTAGGTTTAAGGCTAGGATGAGGACTAAGGGTTTGTGTTAGGGTTAGGGCTAGGATTAATGTTAGGGCAAATGTCAGATCTAGGGTTATGGTTAGTGATAATTTTAGGGTTATGTTTATGGCTGTCTTTAGTGTGAGTGTTAGGATTAGGTTAAGGGTCAAGTTTAGAGCTAGGGGTATTATTAGGGTCAGGGTCAGGTTTAGGGTTTTGATTAGGTTAGGGTTTAGGGTTAGAGCTCAAATTAGCTTTAGGTTTTGGGTTAAGGTAATGATATTGTTTGGTTTAGGGTTTAGGTTAGATTTAGCATAATGGATAGGGTTACAATTAGGCATAGGGTTAGATTTAGGCCTAGGGTTAGCATTATAATTAGGGTTATATTATTGGTAATTGATTGGGTTAGAGATAAATTTAGGGCTAGGTTTATGGATAGGATTAGCTCTAGGTTTAGGATTAGGGTTATGGGTTTGGTGTGTGTTAAGGTTAGGGCTAGAATTACGGCTAGTGAAAATGTCAGGTCTAGGGTTATGGTTACAGATTGTTTTATGGTTAGGTTTATGGCTAGGCCTAGTATAAGGGTTAGGTATAGGGGTAGGTTCAGGGTTTGAGCAAGGTATATTATCATGGGAAGGGTCAGAGCTAGAATTGGAGTTAGGTTAAGGTTTAGGATTAGGGCTTGTATTAGCATTATGGTTAGGGTTGGGGTAATGATAGGGTTAGGTTTAGGGTTCAGGTTAGGTTTACGTTAATGAAATAGTTTAGGGTTAGGGATAAGTTTACGGTTAGGCCTAGGGTTACCATTAGAGTTATGGTTATGGTTAGGGTAATGGATAGGGTTTAAGCTAGTAATACAGCTTGGGTTATGGTTAGAATTCTGGCTAGTGTTAGGGTAAGCTTTAGGGCTAGGATCTGGGTTAGGGTTAGGTTTAGAGTTAGGATTATAGCTAGGGTTAAGGCTCAGAGTAGGGCTTGGTTTGGGGTTTGGTTAGGCCTATGGTTGGGGCTATGGCTAATGTATGAACTAGTGTTGCATTTAGTGCTATTTTAGTGTTAGGGTTAGGGCTTGGTCTAATGTTACGGTTAGGTATAGTGTTAGGGGGAGGTTTAGAGCAAATGTTATTGTTAGAGTCAGTGTCAGATTCAGGGATAGTTTTAAGGTTAATGTTAGAACTCAAATTAGGGCTAAAGTTAGTACTAGGTGTAAGGTTAGAGTTTGGTTTAGGTAAAGGGTTAGGCATATAGGTTGGTTTTGTTTTAGGACTAGGGCTACGGTTACAGCTAGAGTATGGAATAGCCTCAGGGTTAGGGCTAGTGTTAGGTTGAGGTATAGGCTTAGGGTAGGGTTAGATTTAGAGTTAGGTTTAGATCCAGGGTTAGGGCTAGGGTTAGGATTATGGTAATGAATATGATAAGAACTAGGGATACGGCTAGGGCGAGAATTAGAGTTAGTCATAGTAGTAGTCTTAGGGTTAGGGTTAGGGCTAGGGTTAGGGTGAAATTGGGGCTAGGATTAGGTCTAGGGTTAGTGTTAGGTTTTGAGCTCTATTAGAGTTAGAAATAGGGCTAGAGTTAGTGTTAAGGTTAGAGCTAAATTAGGGCTAGGATTAGGGCTAAAGTTAGTGTTAGGTTTAGGGGTAAATTAGAGCTAGTATTAAAGCTAGGGTTAGTGTTAGGGTTAGACCAAGGGGTTGGGCTAGAGTTAGGGTTAGCATTGGTGTTAAGGTTAAGTTTAGGGGAATGAGTGGGGTTATAGCTAGCTTTAGGGCTAGGATGTGGATTAGATTAGGATTAGGCCCAGGGTTATGGTTCAGTTTAGGATTAAGGCTAGGTTAAGGGCTAGGGTTTCTCTTAGAGTTATGGCTAGGACCAGGTCTAGGGCTAATATCAGATCTAGAGTTAAAGTTAAGGATAGTTTTAGGATTAGGTTATGGCTAGGTCTAGTCTAAGAGTTAGGTTTAGATTAAAGGTCAGCTTTAGGGCTAGGGTTATTATTAGGGTCAGAGTCAGGGTCAGGGTTAGCATTTGGTTTAGCTAAAGGTTTAAGATTAGAGCTCAAATTAGCATTAGGGTTAGGTTTATGGGTAGTGTAAAGGATAGGGTTTAGTTTAGGTTTCAGTTAAGGTTTAGGGTAATGAATGGGTTAGATTTAGCAATCGGGCTAGGTTTATCATTAGGGTTAGTGTTATGTTTAGTGTAATGGATAGGTTTAGAGCTAGGGTTAGGGCTAGGATATGGTTTGGATTCAGGCTAGGATAAGGACTAAGTTTAGGGATAGGGCTAGGGTTTGATTCGGGGTAAGTTTTAGGGTTACGGTAAATGTTAGGTTTAGGGCTAGGGTTATGGTTAGGTTAGAGTAAGGGTTAGTGTTTGAGCTAGGGTTAGGGCTAGGGTGAGTGTTAGGTTTAGGTCTAGGTTTACCTTTATGGTTAGATTTAGGTTTAGTGTTAGGAATAGGGTTTTAATTAGGGTAAGGGTTAGGGTTAGGGTAATGGATATGGTTAGAGCTAAATTTCAGGCAAGGTTTAATGTTAGGTTTAGGGCTAGGGTTAGGGTTAGGGGTTAGGATAGAGCTAGGGTTATGTTTACTGTAAAGTTTGGCTTTGAGCTAGGGTTAGGTCTAAGGTGAGGCTTAGGTTAGGGCTAGATTTAAGGTTAGGGTTAGGCTGAGTGTTCTGCTTGGAGCTAAGTTTAGGCCTAGAATTTGGCCTAGGTTGTGTTTTAGGTTTAGGGATAGGGTTAGGACTATGGGTAATGTAAGAGATAGGGGTATGTTTAGGGCTAGTTTTAGGGTTAGGGTTATGGCTAGGTCTAGTGTTAGGTCCAGGTTTTGGGTTAGTTTGAGGTTTAAAGCTAGATTCAGTGTTAGAATCAGGGTCAGTTTTGGGGATAGGGTTACATTTAGGGTTAGATCCAGAATTAGGACTAGGTTTAGGTTTAGGGGTAGAATAAGTGTTCAGTTTAGGTTAAGGTTTATTGTTAACTCTATCCCTATTTGTTACACTAAACCTAACCCTAACCTTAATATTAACACTTATTTAAACCCTTTCCTGAACCCAACACTAAACCTAACCCTAACCCAAATTATAACCATAACACTAATTCTAACCCTAAAACTAACCCTAACACTAACCCTAACACTAAAACTAACCCTAACCTTAACCCTAAGATGAACCAGAACCCTAACCCTAACATTAACCCTAAATGTAAACCTAACACTAAACCTAACCCAATAAATAACATTAATCCTAACATTAACACTAACCCTAACACTAAAACTAAACATAACACTAACTGTAACCCTAACACAAACCCTAATGCAAACTCTAACTCTAATCCTAACACTAACCCTAATCCTAACCATAACCCTAACACTAACACTAAACCCTAACTCTAACCTTAACACAAACTCTAAACCTAAACCGAACACTAAATCCAACACTAAACCTAACCCTAACACTAACCCTGACCCTAATCCTAACTGTAACCCTAACCCTAATACTAATCCTAATCCTAACTGTAACCCTAACCCTAACACAAACCTTAACACTAACCCTAACACTAACCCTAACCCTAGCCCCAAACCTCACTTTAAACCATAACCTAACCCTAACACTTTTCCTAGCCCTAAACCTAACAATAAACCTAACCCTAAACCTTATCTAACCCTAAACATTACCCTAACTTGAACAAAAAAACCTAACCCTAAACCTAACAATAACCCTAATGCTAACTTTAATCATAAAGCTAACACTAACACTAATCCTAACCATAACACTAAACCTAAAACTAACCCTAACCCTAAGCCTAATGCTAACCCTAACTCTAACCTTAAACCTAACCCTAATGCTAACCCTAACACTATACTTAATCTTAACCCTAAATATAACACTAACCCTAACCCTAACCCTAAACCTAATTTAAACATAACCATAACCCTAACACTAACCCTAATGCAAACCCTAAACCTAACCCTAAAACTAATCCTAAAACTAACCCTAAACCTAAATCCAACCCTAACTTTAAATCTATCCCTAATCCTAACCCTAACCCTAACACTAATCCTAACCTAACCCTTAGGCTAACAGTAAATATAACCCTAAACCTAACACTAACACTAACCCTAACCCTAACCATAACCATAACACTAACCATAACCCTAACCATAAAACTAACTCTATACCTATCACTAACCCTAACACTATCCTTACCCTAATCTTAACCCTAACCCAAACCGTAATACCAAACCTATACCTAACCCTTACCTTAACCCTCACGCTAAACCTAATCCTAAATAAACCCTAACCCTAACCCTAACACAAACCTTAACCGTAAACATAACCTTAACCCTATCCTAACCCTAACCCTGACCCTAACACAAACCTTAACCGTAAACATAACCTTAACCCTATCCTAACCCTAACACTAACCCTAACATGAAACTTAACCCCATGTCTAACACTAACACTAAATCTAACAATAATCCTAACCATAACGCTAACACTAACCCTAACCCCTAACATATCACTGACACTAACCCAAAAAATATTTCTAAACCTATCACTAACCCTAACCCTAATCATAAACATAAATGGAACTCCAACACTAACCCTAATTCTAACAACTAACAGTAACACTACTCCTAACCCTAAACCTAACCGTAAAGTTAACACTAACCCTAAACCTAACCCTTACTCTAACACTAACCCTAACCCTAAAACTAAACCTAACACTAAACCTGAATCGAACAATAACCCTAACCGTAACACTAACCCTCACCCTATGCCTAACATTAATCTTAAACCTATCCCTAACCGTAACACTATCCATAATCCTAACCATAACACTGACCCAATCACTAACACTAAACCTACTCCTAACCCCAACCCTAACCCTAAACCTAACACTCACCCCAACCATAACCCTAACGCGAATCCTAAACTTAACCGTATCACTAACCCTAACCTTAACCCTAACCCTAACACTAACACTAAACCAAACCCTTACCCTAACCCTAATACTAACCGTAACCCTAACACTAACCCTAACCCTAACCCTAATCAGAACTTTAAGCCTAAAATTTATACTAACACTAACCCTAACACTAAGCCTAAAAATAACTTTAATCCAAACCCTAACACTAACCCTAAAGCTAATGTTAACCCAAACCCTAACACTAAACCTAACCCTAACCCTAACTGTAACCCTAAACGTACCTAATACTAACAATATTGCTAACCCTAAACATCCTTAACCCTAACACTTTTGCTAAACATAACCCTAACCCTAACTCTAACACTAAAACTAACCCTAACCCTAACCCTAACATGAACATTAGCCCTAACACAAATCCTGACCCTAACCATAACACTAACCCTATCCCTAAACTTCACCCTATCCCTAACATTAACACTAACCCTAACACAAATCCTCACTGTAACCATAATCCTAACTCTAACCTAATCCTAACCCTAACCTAATCCTAACCCTAAACTTAACCTAAACCTTACCCTAACCCTAACCCTAACACTAAAACTATAACTAACCTTAGCCTAAATCTAACAATAATACTAACAATTAACTTAACCCTAAATTTAATCCCAACACAAACCATAACACTAACACTAACCCAAACCTAACTGTACACCAACACTAATCCTAATCTGAATCTCAACCATAACCGTAACCCTAACCCTAAACCTAACCCTCACCCTAACACAAACCCTAAAACTAAACCTAAGACTAACCCTAACCTTAACCCTAACCTTAAACATAACCCTAACTCTAAACCAAACCCTAACATTAACCCTAACCCTAAACCTAACACTAACACTAACTCTATCTGTAAACATAATCCTAACCCTAATACTTAACCTAACACTAACCTTAACCCTATACCTAACACTAACACTAACACTAACACTAACCCTAACCCAAACACTAAACCTAACCCCAACCCTAACCCTATCAATAACACTAACCCTAAACATAAGCCTAACATTAAACCTAAAACTATCCCTAAACCTAATACTATCCATAACCCTAAACCTAACAGTATCCCAAACACTAAAACTAACCCAACCCTAAACCTAACCCTATCCCTAACCCTAACAAACACCCTAACCCTAACCCTAACACAAACCCTAAGGCTAAGCATAACACTAACACTAATTATATCCCTAACTCTAACACTAACCCTAAAACTAACCCTTACCATAACTCTAATTCTAACCCTAACCCTAACACTAACCCTAACCCTAACCCAAAACGTAATCCGAACTGTAACTCTTACCCTAACACAAACCCTAACACCAAAACTAAAAACTAAGCCCAACCTAACTCTAACACTAACCCTAATGCTAACCCTAAGCCAAAACCTAACACTAAACATAACCTTAAACTTAAACCTAAACCTAACCCTAAACCTTACCCTAACCCTTACCCTAAACTGAGCACTAACCCTAAACCTAACACTAACCCTAACCCTTACCCTAACACCAAACCTAAACCTAAACCTAACACTAACCCTAACCCTAAAAGTATCACTAACCTTAACACTATCCCTAACCCTAATCCTAACTCTAACCCCAACCCTAATCCTAACCCTAAACCTAACCCTAACCCAAACCCTAAACCTTATCCTACCACTCACACTAACCCTAACTCAAATTCTAACCCTAACCCTAACACTAATTTTAACCTTAACCCTAACCATTACACTAATACTAACCCTAACACCAACCCTAACCCTAACCATAACTCTAACCCTAACCCTAACCCTTACACAAACATAAAACTAATCTTAACTCTAACACTAACCTTAACCGTAACCCTAACTTTAACCCTAACCCTAACCCTAAACCTAACACTTACCCAAACCCTAACCCTATATCTAACCCTAACCTGAACGCTAATACTAACCCTAAACCTCACCCTATCCCTAACCCTAATCCTAACACTAGAACTCAAACTAACACTAATCCTAACAAAAGCATTAATCCTAACCCTAAACCTAACCCTAAATCTAAACTAAACATAACACTCACCCTAAACATATCTCTAACATGAACCTTAACTCTAACCTTAACCATAACTTTAGCATGAACCCTAACTCTAACCCTAAACTTAACCCTAACCTGAATCCTAACCATAAACATAACTATAACCCTAAACCTAAACTTCACCCTAATACAAATTTAACACTAACCATAACAATAACCCCATCCCAAACACTACTTCTATCTGTAACCATAACCCTAACCATCACACTTACCCTAAACCTGAACCTCACCCTAACCCTAACATTAACCCTAACACTAATATTACCCCTATCCCTAACACCAACCATAACCCTAACAATAATCCTAACCCAAACACTGACCCTAACCCGAAACCTAACCCTATCACTAACACTAACCTTAACCTAAAGGGAACACTAAACCTAACCCTAAAACTAAACATAAACTTAACACTAACCCTAAAACTAACCCTCATCCTAACACTAACCCTATCCCTAAACCTAACCCTAGCACTAACCCTAAAATTAACACTAACCCTAACCATAATATTAACCCTGAACCTCATGCTAAAACTTACCCTAAATCTATTCCTAACCCTAACACTATCCATAACCCTAACCCCCTAACTATAACTCAACCACTAAAACTAAACCTAACCCTAATCCGAACCGTAACCATAACACTCACCCTAACTCTAATCCTAACATGAACCCTAACCTTAACCCTAACACTAAGCCTAACACTATCCCTAATCCTAACACTGACTCTAAAGCTATCCCTTATCATAACTCTAACACTAACATTAACACTAACCCTAACCCTAACCATAACACTTACCCTAACACTAAACCTAACCCTAATCTGAACTGTAAAACTAGCACTAATACTAACCATTACCCTAACATAAACCCTAACACAAAGCCTAAAACTAACCCTAAACTAATCCTAACACTAATCCTCACTCTAAACCTATACCAAACCCTAACACTAAACCTAACCTTAAATCTAAACCTAAGCCTAACCCTCAAAATTACCCTAAACCTAACCCGAGCACTAACCCTAATCCTAACCCTAACACTAACCCTAACACTTACCCTAACCCTAACAGTAACTCTAAAACTTACACTAACCCTCACCCTTAACCTAACACTAATTCTAAACCTTACCCTAACTTTAATTCTAACACTAACCCTAACTCTAACCCTAATTCTAAACCTAACTTTAACCCTAGCTCTAACCCTAACCCTAATCCTAACACAAACCCTGAAACAAACCATAAACCTAAACCTAACCCAACCTTAACCCTAACCCTTAACTTACCCTAACCCTAACCCTAACACTAAACCTAAACCTAAACCTAACTCTAACCGTAACACTAAACGTAACCCTAACACTAACCCTAAACCTATCTCTAAACCTCAGAGTATATCTAAACTTAACCATAACCCCAACACTAACATTAACCCTAACACTAAACCTAATCCTAACACTAAACCTAAACCTAACACTAACCCTAAATGTAACCCTTACCTAAAACTAACCCAATCAAAACACTAATCCTAAACCTAACACGAACCCTAACACTAAGCCTAACACTAAACGTAAACCTAATCCTAATCCTAAACCTAACACTAACCCTAAACATAACCCTAACAGGAAGCCTAACCAGAACACTAATCCTAATTCTCTCACTAATCTAACCCTAACCCTAAACCTACAATAACCCTAACCCTAAGACTAACCCTAACCCTAAAACTAACCATAACCCTAACACTAACACGAATCCTAAACTTAACACTAACTGTGTCACTAAAACTAACCCTAAACCTGAACTTAATACTAACCCTAACCCTAACTCTAACACTAACATTAAACCTAACCCTAACCCTAAATGAAACACTAACCCTAACCCTAACCATAACACTAACCCAAATCCTAATCCTAACACTAAACTAACCCTAAACTTAACTGAAACCAAAAAACTAACCTTCACCCTAACACAAAGCCTAAACCTAACACTAACATTAACCCTAACCCTAACACAAACTCTAAAACTAAACCTAACCCTAACACTAACCCTATCACCAACCTTAAACCTAAACCTAACCCTTACCATAACACTAAACCTAAACCTAGCCCTAACCTAAAACTATCCCTAACCCTTAAACTATCCATAAACTTAACACTATCCCTAACCCTAACACTAACCTAACCCTAACACTAACCCTAACCTAAACATAAACATAACCTTAAAATAAACCCTAAACCTAATCCTACCAACAACCATAAACCTAAGCCAAATTCTAACCCGAAACCTAACACTAACCCTAACGCTCACCCTAACCATTACCCTAATACTAACTCAAACACCAACCTTAACCCTAACCCTTACACAAACCCTAACCCTAATCTTAACACTAAAACTAACCCTAATCTTAATCCTAACTTTAACCCTAACCCTAACTCTAACCCTAACCCTAACCGTAATCCTAACCCTAACCCTCAACCTAACCCCAATCTGAATGCTAATACTAACCCTAAACCTCACACTATAACTAACCCTAACCCTGAAACTAAAACTAACCTAACACTATCCCTAACCCAAACATTAAACTTAAGCCTAACCCTAACAGTAACACTAACCCTAACCCTAAACCTAAACCTAACCCTAACAATAACCCTAAACATAACCCTTACACTAAACCTAACACTAACACTAACTCTACCACTAACATGATCCCTAACCCTAAACCTAACACTAACCATAAACCTAACCCTAAGCCTAACACTAATCCTAAATCTAATCCTAATTTTAACCCTAACCCTATCACTAACACTACCCTTAACACTAACCCTAACCCTAACACAGACACTTTCACTTACCCTACACCTAACCCTAACCCTAAACCTATCCCGAACATTAAGACTATAGCTAACCCTAACCTTATCCCTAACACTAGCCCTAACACTAATTCTAACACTAACTCTAACCCTAATTCTAATTGTAACCCTAACTCTATCGCTAACCCTAACACAAAAATTATCCCTAACCCTAACACTAACCCTAACACTTTTACTAACCCCAAACATAACAATAACCCTAACAGTAACCATAACTCTAACCCTAACCTAACCCTAACCCTAACACAAACACTAATGATAATGATAATCCTAACCCTAACCTAACACTTATCCTAACAAAACTTAAACCTTACCCTTACCCTAATCCTAACACTAATCCTAAAACTAAACTTAACCTAAATCTAATGATAACCCTAACAATAAACACAAACCTAAACCTAACTCTAAATCTAAACCTAACATGAATGTTAACCCTAACCCTAACCCTAAATTGAGCCTAACCCTAACTCTAAACCTAACCATATCCCAAATCCTAACCATAACCGTAACCCTAACCCTAACCCTTACCCTAACACAAACTGTAACACTAACCCTAACACTAACCCTAAATTTAACTTTAACCCTAAACCTAACACTAACCTTAACCATAATACTAACCATTAACACTAACACACTTTTCGTAGCCGTAACCCTAAACCTAACAGTTACCCTAACCCTAAACTTAACCCTAAACCTAACACGAACCCTAACCATAACCCTAACACTAACCATAACACTAACTTAACCCTATCTCTAACACTACCACTAACTGTAACACAAATCTTAACCCTAACCCGAACCACTAACCCTAACTGCAACCCTAACCCTATCACTAACATTAACCCTAAACATAACCCTAAACCATTCACTAACACTAACCCTAACCGTAACCCGGATACTAACATTAACCCTAACCCTAACCTAACCTTACAGTAACACTAACCCTAACCCTAAACCTAAACTTAAACTGAAAACTAACTCTAACACTATCACTTATCCTAACACTAACCATATCGCTAACCCTAACCCTAACACTAACTCTAAACCTAACCCTAACCCTAAATGTAATACTAACCCTAAACATAAGCCTAACAGTCATTTTAAACCTATCTTTCACCCTAACACTATCCATAACCCTTACACTAACCCTATGCCAAACAATAAAACTAACCCTAACCCTAACTCTAACCCTAACATTCATCCTAACCCTAACTCAAACACTAAACCTAACATTAAACCTAAGCCTAACCCTAACCCTAAACCTTACCCTAACAGTAACACTAACCTGAGCACTTACCCAAACCTTAATCCTATCCTTAACATTAACCCTAATTCTAACACTGACACTAGAACTTACCCTAAACCTAACACTAACACTAATCCTAACACTCACCCTAAAACTAATTCTAAACCTAACCCTAACTCTAAACCTAACACTAACCATAACCCTAACCCTACATCTAACCATAATCCCTAACCTAACCCTAAACCTAACCCTAACAAAAACCGTAACCCAAACCTTAACACTAAACCTACATAAACCTAACCATAACCATTAACTAAACCGAACACTAACCCTAACACGAACCATAAAACTAAAGGTAAAACTAACCCTAAACCTAACTCTATCCATAATCCTATCCCTATCCCAAACCCAAACACTGAAACTAACCCTAAACCTAAACCTAACCCTAACCCTAAACCTAACACTCACCATAACTCTAATCCTAACACGAACCCTAATCATCATCCTAACACTAAGCCTAACCCTATCCCTAAATGTAACACTAAACCTAAACCTAACCCTTTCCATAAATCTAACCCTACCCTATCACTAACCCTAAACCTAACCCTAATCCTAACACTTACAGTCACACTAAACCTAACCCTTCCCACAACTCTAATCCGAACCCTAACCCTAACAATAACCCTAATCCTGACCATAAGCTAACACTAGCATTAACCCTAACCCTAAACCTAATCCTAATTTGAACTCTAACCCTAAGCCTAATACTAAACCTAACCATAACACAAACCCTAACACTAAACCTAAAACTAACCATAATCTAACCCTAACACTAACACTAATCCTAATCCTAAACCAAACCCTAACACTAAACCTAAACTTAAACCTAAACCTAACCCTAAACCTTATCCTAACCCTAACCCTAAACCAAGCAATAACCCTAACCCTAACACTAAATCTTACCCTAACCCTAAACCTAACCCTAACACTAACTCTAACACTAATTCTAAACCTAACCCTAATGCTCACCCTAACACTAACCCTAAACCTAACCCTACACCTAACCCTACACCTAACCCTAACCCTAACCCTCACACTAACACTAACTCAAACCCTAACCCCAAACCTTAAACCTAAACCTAACCCAACCCTATCCATATCCTTTACCTAATGCTAACCCTAACACTAACCATAAAAATAAAGCTAAAACTAACCCTAAACATAACACTATTCCTAACCCTAACCCTAAACATAACACTAAACTTAACTCTAACCCTAACCCTAAAAGTAAACCTAAACCTATCCCTAACTCTAACACTATACCTAAACCTAACTGTAAACCTAACACTAACTATAACTTGAACACTAAACCTAACCATAACACTAACCCTAATCCTAACCCTAACACAAACCCTAACCGTAAACTAACATTATCCCTAACCATAACCCTATTAGTAAAACTAATCCTAGCCCTAAACCTAACCCTAACACTAACCCTAAACCTAATCCTAACTGTAAACCTAAACCTACACAAACCTAACTCTAAAACTAACCAAACCCTAAACCTAACCCTAACCCTAAACATAGCACTAACCCAAACCATAACCCTAAACCTAACCTATTCCTAACCATATCATAAGCCATAAACCTAATCTTAACCTAACACTAACAATAACCCTAACCCTAACTTGAACCCTAAAACTAATTCTAACCCTAAACACAAACCTAACACAAACCCTAACCATAATCATATACTTAAACCTAACACTAACCAGAACGCTGATATTAACCCTAAACCTCACCCAACCCTAACCCTAACGCTAACACTATCCCTAAACCTAGCTCTAATCCTAACTAATACACTCATACTAAACCTAACCCTAACCCTAAAAGTAACACTAAACCTAACCCTAAACCTAAACCTAAAACTATCAATAACCCTAAACCAAACCCTAACATGAACCCTAATGATAAGCCCAACTGTTACCCTATCATGAACCCTAACACTAACCCTAACCCTAACACTAACCCTAAACCTAATCCTAACCCTAAACCTAACGCTAACCCTAACACTAACCCTAAACCTATCCCTAACCCTAACACTAACCGTAACACTAACACTAAAAATATACCATAAACCTAACAATAACCATAATTATAACCCTAACCCTAAAACTAACCCTAACCCTAAACTAATCTTAAATCTAACACTAACCCTAAACCTAAACCTAACACAAACTATAACACATCCATACCAACCCAAACCAAACCATCATGATAACCCTTATTTAACAGTAACCCTAACTCTAACCAGAACACTAACCCTAACATTAACCCTAACCCTAATCCTAACATGAACCCTAAACCTAACCATAACACTAAGCCTAAGCCTCAACCAAACACTAACTCTAACCCTAATACTAACCCTAAACCCTTACCCTAACCTTAACACTAACATTAACCCTAACCGTGACCCTAACCCTAACACTAACAGAAATGCTAATACTAACTTTAAATCTCACCATATGCCTAAAGCTAACCCTAACACTAAACCTAAACGTAACACAAACACAAACCCAAACACTAATCCTAACTCTAACCCTAACACTAACCCTTTCCCTAACACTAAACCTAAACCTAACACTAACCCTAAACCTAACACTAACACGAACCCTAACCCTAACACTAACCCTAACCATAACCCTAAATTTAACT
This sequence comes from Marmota flaviventris, assembly GCF_047511675.1. NCBI lineage: Eukaryota > Metazoa > Chordata > Mammalia > Rodentia > Sciuridae > Marmota > Marmota flaviventris. The sequence continues at coordinate 44,342 of NW_027287765.1, read as the reverse complement.
GTAATCCTAACCCTAACACTAAAACTAACCCTAAACCTAATCCTAACACTAACTCTAACACTAACCCTAACACTAACACTAACCCTAAACCTAAACCTAGAAAAACCCTAACCCAAACCATAACCCTGACCCTTATCTAAACCTAACCCTCACCCTTACCTAAACCTTACCTTAACCCTAACCCAAACACTAACCCAACACTAAGGCAAACCTTAACACTAACCCTAACTCTAACCCTAACACTAAACTTTTCACTAACCCTAACACTAACCCTAAACCTAACCTAAGCCTAACACTAACTCTAACTATAACTCTAACCCTAACACTAACACTTAACCTAAACCTAAACCTTAACCTCACCCTAACCCTAAACCTAACCCTAACAGTAACTTTATCCCTAACCCTCAACCTAACCTTAACCCTAAACAAAACACTAACCCAAACCCTAAACCTAAAATAAACCCTAACACTAACCCGAAACCTAAACCTTCACCTAAACCTACACTAACCCTAAACCTAACCATAACCCGATCCCTAACTCTAACTCAAACTCTAACCTAACCCTAAACCTAAACCTAAACCAAACGCTAACCGGAACCCTAACACTAAACTTAACCAAAACCCTAACCATATCCCTACTCCTAAACCTAACAAAAAACCTAATCCTAACACTAACAGTTACCCGAAACCTAACCCTAACACTAACCCTAACACAAACCCTAACCTTATACCTAACAGTACTTTAAACCTAACCCTAACCCTAACTCTAAAATTAACCCTAAACCTAATGAAAAACCTAACCCTAACCCTAACTCTTAATAACACTAAATGTAACCCTACACTTAACCCTAACTCTAAACCTAAACCTAACTATAACCCTAACTGGAGCACTAACCCTAAACCTAACCTTAACTCCAAAAATAACCCTAATCCTAAACCTCTCATTAAACTTAACACCTAACCCTAATCCTAACCCTAACCCTAAAACTAACACTAACCATATCACTAACAATCACACTAAACCTAAACCTAAACTTAACTGTAACACAAACCCTTACCCTAATCTTACCACTAACCCTAACCTTAAACCTAACACTAAACATAACGCTAACACTTACCCTAAAACTAAAACAAACACCATCCCTAACCCTAACAGTAACCCTAACCATAAAATTAACACAAACCATAACCCTAACATTAACCTTAACACTAACCCTAATGATAACCCTAACACGAACCCTAACCTTAAACCTAAACCTAACACTAACCCTAAACCTAATACTAAACCTAACACTAAACCTATCCCTAACCCTAACCCTAACCCTAACCGTAACACTAACCATACACTAACCCTAACCCTAACCTTAACCCTAATTAGGTAACCTAATGTTAACTAATCCTAACCATAATCCTAAACCTAACAATAACCCTGACACTAACCCTAACCCTAACTTTACATGAACCGTAACACTAACCATTCCACTAAGCCCAATCGTAAATCAAACCCTAATCCTGAACCTAACACTGACCCTAAACCTAACCAGAACTTTAAGTTAGGTTTAGGGTTAGTCTAAGAATTAGGTTTAGGATGAAGGTAGCTTTAGGGTTAGAGTTTGGCTTAGTGTAACAGATAGTGTTAGTGCTATGGATAGGTTTAGGGTTAGGGCTAAGGTTAGGTTTTGGGTTAGGGTTAAAGCTAGGGTTAGAGCTTGGATTAGGGCTAGGCTATGTTTTGTATTAGCTTTAGGGCTACAGCTAATGTAAGAACTAGGATTATAATTAGGGCTAGTTTTAGGGTTAGTGTTACGTCTAAGTTGAGTGTTTCGATAGGTTTAGGATTAGGGTTATGTTTAGGGTAATGGATAGTTTAGGGTTGGTGAAAGTGTTAGGGTTAGGCCGAGGGTTAGCATTAGGGTTAGGATTAGGGTTAGGGTTAGGGTAATGGATAGGGTTAGAGCTAGGGTTAGGGCTAGGGTTATGGTTAGTGTTAGTATTAGAGTTAGTGTTAGGTTTAGGATTAGTGCAAGGATTAAAGTTAGGGTTAGGTTTAGGGTAAGGGTTAGGACTTGGTTGAGTTTTAGAGTTAGGGTTAAAGCTAGGATTAGGGCTCACATTAGGACTAGATTTTGGGTTACATTAGGGCTAGTGTTAGGGATACATCTAATGTAAGAACTAGTGTTATGATTGGGGTCAATTTTAGGGTTACGATTATGGTTAAGTCTAGTTTTATGGTTAGATTTAAGTTTAGGGTGATGTTTTGGAGCTAGGATTAGTGTTGGGTTCAGAGTCAGGGTCAGGGTTAGTTTTAGGGTTGGGGATAGGACTCGAATTAGGGGAGGCTTAGGGCTAGATGTAAGGTTAGGATTTGGTTTATGTTAAGAGTTAGGGTTAGTGCTATGGCTCATTACATTTTAGGGCTAAGGCTAAAGTTAAGTGTAGTCTTATGATTAATGTTAGTGTTATTGCTAGTGATAGGGTGAGTATAGGCTTAGGCGTACATTTAGAGTTATGATTAATTTTAGTGCTAGGGCTATGGCTAGGGTTAGGTCTAAGGTTAGGTCTAGTGTTTTGGTTATGGTAAGGGATAGGGTTAGAACTAGGAATAGAGCTAGGGTGATAGTTAGATTTAGTCTTAAGACTAGGGTTAGGGTTAAGTTTAGGGCAAAGAATATGTCTAGGATTGTTGTTAGGATTAGGCCTAGTGTTAGGGCTATGTTTAAGATTAGGTTTAGGGTTAGGTTTAGGGAAAGGGATGGGGTTATAGATAAGTTTAGGGCTAGGGCAATGATTAGAATTAAGTTTAGGTCTACAGTTAGGTTTGTGTTACAATTAAGGGTTGATTTGTGGTTAGGATGACTGCTAGGGTTTGTGTTATCGTTAGGACAAGTTTTAGGGAAAGGGATAATGTCAGGTTTAGGGTTACAGCTAGGGATAGTTATAGTGTTAGGTTCATGGCTAGGTCTAATGTTAGGTTTAGTGTAAGGCCCATGTTAAGAGTAAGGTGTATTTTTAGGGTTAGGGTCAGGTTTCGGGCTTGTGTTAGGTTAATTATTAAGGTTAGGGCTCAAATTAGTGTTAGACTTAGAATTAGGGTTAGGTTTATGGATAGGTTTAGGTTTAGAATTCAGGTTAAGATTGGGGTAATTGGTAGGGTTAGGGTTAGTGATAGGGTTAGGGTTAGGCCTAGGGTTAGCATTTGGGTTAAGGTTATTGTTAGGGTAATGAGTAGCATTAGAGCTAGGTTTAGGGCTAGGGTTTTGAATAGGATTAGGGCTGGAGTCAGGGTTAGGGCTAGGGCTAGGGTTAGGGTTTGGATTAGGTTTAGGGTACAGGTTAGGTTTTGAGCAAGGGTTAGTGCTAGGGTGAAGGTTGGGTTCAGGATTATGTCTAGGGTTAGATTTACGGTTAAGGTTAGGGTTAGTTTTAGAGTTAGGGCATGGATAGGGTTAGATGTCAGGTGAGGGTAAAGGTAGCTTTAGGTTTAGGGTTAGTTTTAAGGTTAGGGCTAAGATTATCATTTGAGTTAGGGTAATGTTTGGGGTTAGATTCAGTTTAGGGTTTGGGGTAGTTTTAGGTTTAGGGTTAGTGTTATGGTTTGGGCTAGGGTTAGTGTTAGAGTAAGGGTTAGAGTTTCATCTAGGGTTAAGGCTACAATTAGTGTTAGGTTTAGGGTTAGGTCAAGGATTAGGTTTACAATAGGATTAGAGATAGGGTTATCATTAGGGTTAAGGTTTGATTTAAGGTAATGGAAAATTTTAGAGATAGTATTAGGGCTAGCGTTAACATTATGATTAGGGCTAGGATTAGCATTAGGTTTAGGGATAGGGATAGAATTATGTTTAGGGTTCTGTTTTGGGTTTTATCTAGGGTTAGGGCTAAGGCGAGGGTTAGGGTTAGTGTGAGGGTTAGGATTAGGGTAAGGGATAAGGTTAGGTTAGTGTTAGTTTTACACTTTGGGCTACATTTAGGCCTAGAATTAGGGCTAGGTTTTGTGTTAGGTTTACAGCTAGTTTTAGAGCTATGGTAATGTAAGGGTTATGTTTACAGTTATGGCTAGGTCTAGTGTTAGGTTTAGGTTTTGGTTAGGGTCAGTTTTATAGCTAAGGTTATTGTTAGTGTCAGGGTCTGTATTTGGATTATGGTGAGTGTTAGGGCTAGAGCCAGAATTAGGATTGGTTAGTTCTAGAGGTAAGGTTAGTGTTTGGCTTAGGTTAATGGTTATCATTAGAACTATGGCTAGGTTTTTGTTTAGGTCTTGGTTAAGATATTGCTAGATTTAGGATTAGGTTTAATCTAGAGCTAGTGTTAGGGTTAGGTTTAGATATAGGGTTATGGGTAGGGCTAGTGTTAGGGTTTAGTTTATGTTCAGGGTCAGAATAAGGATCAGGGTTAGGGTTAGAATTTGGGTTATGGTTATAACAAGAATGAGGGCTAAGGTTAGGACTAGTAATACGGTTAAGGTTTGGGTTAGACTAAGGATTAGTTTTAGGACTAGGATTAGCATTATGGTTGGGATTTGGCTAGGGTAAAGTATACAGTTATAGCTAGGGTTAGAGCTAGGGTTCGGGTTAGGGTTAATGCTAGTGTTAGGGTTAGGGTTAGAGTGAAAGCTAGGGTTAGGTATCAGAATTGGGCTAGGTTTGGGTTAGCATTAGGTTTAAGGTTACGGCTAATGTATGATCTAGGATTATGATTAGAACTATTTTTATTTTTTTATTTTTTATTTTTTTTATTTTTTTTTTTTTTATAAACGTTGGGAAAAGAAGGAAGCAGCAGCAGACGCAAGCTTGCTTCTTTTTGAGTGGATTCTTTTTTTTTTTTTTTTTTTTTTTAATTTTTATTGTGGGTTGTTCAAAACATTACAAATTTCTTGACATATCATATTCCACACTTTGATTCAAGTGGGTTATGAACTCCCACCTTCACCCCATACACAGATTGCAGAATCACATCAGTTACACATCCATTGATTTACAAATTGCCATACTAGTGTCTGTTGTGCTCCGCTGCCTTTCCCATCCTCCACCCTCCCCCCTCCCCACCTCTCCCCTCCCCTCCCCTCCTCTCTCTCTACCTCCTCCACTGTATAACCCTGAGGGTCTCCTTCCATTACCATGCAATTTCCCTTCTCTCTCCCTTTCACTCCCACCTCTCATCCCTGTTAAATGTTAATCTTCTTCTCCTGTTCTTCGTCCCTACACTGTTCTTAGTTACTCTCCTTATATCAAAGAAGACATTTGGCATTTGTTTTTTAGGGATTGGCTAGCTTCACTTAGAATAATCTGCTCTAATGCCATCCATTTCCCTGTAAATTCTATGATTTTGTCATTTTTTAATGCAGAGTAATACTCCATTGTGTATAAATGCCACATTTTTTTTATCCATTCGTCTATTGAAGGGCATCTAGGTTGGTTCCACAGTCTTGCTATTGTGAACTGTGCTGCTATGAACATCGATGTAGCAGTGTCCCTGTAGCATGCTCTTTTTAGGTCTTTAGGGAATAGACCAAGAAGGGGAATAGCTGGGTCAAATGGTGGCTCCATTCCCAGCTTTCCAAGAAATCTCCATACTGCTTTCCAAATTGGCTGCACCAATCTGCAGTCCCACCAGCAATGTACAAGTGTACCCTTTTCCCCACATCCTCGCCAGCACTTGTTGTTGTTTGACTTCCTAATGGCTGCCAATCTTACTGGAGTGAGATGGTATCTTAGGGTGGTTTTGATTTGCATTTCTCTGACAGCTAGAGATGTTGAGCATTTTTTCATGTACTTGTTGATTGACTGTATGTCCTCCTCTGAGAAGTGTCTGTTCAGGTCCTTGGCCCATTTGTTGATTGGGTTGTTTGTTTTCTTATTGTCTAATTTTTTGAGTTCTTTGTATACTCTGGATATTAGGGCTCTATCTGAAGTGTGAGGAGTAAAGATTTGTTCCCAGGGTGTAGGCTCCCTATTTACCTCTCTTATTGTTTCTTTTGCTGAGAAAAAACTTTTTAGTTTGAGTAAGTCCCATTTGTTGATTCTAGTTATTAACTTTTGTGCTATGGGTGTCCTATTGAGGAATTTGGAGCCCGACCCCACAGTATGTAGATCGTAGCCAACTTTTTCTTCTATCAGACGCCGTGTCTCTGATTTGATATCAAGCTCCTTGATCCATTTTGAATTAACTTTTGTGCATGGCGAGAGAAAGGGATTCAGTTTCATTTTGTTGCATATGGATTTCCAGTTTTCCCAGCACCATTTGTTGAAGATGCTATCCTTCCTCCATTGCATGCTTTTAGACCCTTTATCAAATATAAGATAGTTGTAGTTTTGTGGATTGGTTTCTGTGTCCTCTATTCTGTACCATTGGTCCACTCGCCTGTTTTGGTACCAGTACCATGCTGTTTTTGTTACTATTGCTCTGTAGTATAGTTTGAAGTCTGGTATCGCTATACCGCCTGATTCACACTTCCTGCTTAGCATTGTTTTTGCTATTCTGGGTCTTTTATTATTCCATATGAATTTCATGATTGCTTTCTCTATTTCTACAAGAAATGCCATTGGGATTTTGATTGGCATTGCATTAAACCTATAGAGAACTTTTGGTAATATCGCCATTTTGATGATGTTAGTTCTGCCTATCCATGAACAGGGTATATTTTTCCATCTTCTAAGATCTTCTTCTATTTCTCTCTTTAGGGTTCTGTAGTTTTCATTGTATAAGTCTTTCACCTCTTTTGTTAGGTTGATTCCCAAGTATTTTATTTTTTTTGAAGATATTTTGAATGGAGTGGTTGTCCTCATTTCCATTTCAGAGGATTTGTCGCTGATATACAGGAATGCCTTTGATTTATGCGTGTTGATTTTATATCCTGCCACTTTGCTGAATTCATTTATTAGCTCTAATAGTTTCTTTGTAGAGCCTTTTGGGTCTGCTAGGTATAGAATCATATCATCTGCGAATAGTGATAATTTAAGTTCTTCTTTTCCTATTTTTATGCCTTTAATTTCTTTCGTCTGTCTAATTGCTCTGGCCAGTGTTTCGAGAACTATGTTGAACAGAAGTGGAGAGAGAGGGCATCCCTGTCTAGTTCCAGATTTTAGAGGGAATGCCTTCAGTTTTTCTCCATTCAGAATGATGCTAGCCTGAGGCTTAGCATAGATTGCTTTTACAATATTGAGGTATGTTCCTGTTATCCCTAGTTTTTCTAGAGTTTTGAACATAAAGGGATGCTGTACTTTGTCAAATGCTTTTTCCGCATCTATCGAGATGATCAAATGGTTCTTATTTTTAAGTCTATTGATGTGGTGAATAACATTTATTGATTTCCGTATATTGAACCAGCCTTGCATCCCTGGGATGAATCCTACTTGATCATGGTGTACAATTTTTTTGATATGTTTTTGTATCCGATTCGCCAGAATTTTATTGAGGATTTTTGCATCTAGGTTCATTAGAGATATTGGTCTGTAGTTTTCTTTCTTTGAAGTGTCTTTGTCTGGTTTAGGTATCAGGGTGATGTTGGCCTCATAGAATGAATTTGGAAGTTCTCCCTCCTTTTCTATTTCCTGAAGTAGCTTGAAAAGTATTGGTATTAGTTCTTCTTTAAAGGTTTTGTAAAATTCTGCTGTATACCCATCTGGACCTGGGCTTTTCTTAGTTGGAAGTCTTTTTATGGTTTCTTCTATTTCCTCAATTGATATTGGTCTGTTTAGGTTTTCTATATCCTCCTGACTCAATCTGGGCAGATCATATGACTTAAGAAATTTATCTATGCCTTCACTATCTTCTAATTTGTTGGAGTATAAGGATTCAAAATAGTTTTTGATTATCTTCTGTATTTCTGAAGTGTCTGTTGTGATATTGCCTTTTTCATCCCGTATGCTAGTAATTTGAGTTCTCTCTCTTCTTCTCTTCGCTAGCATCGCTAAGGGTCTGTCGATTTTGTTTATTTTTTCAAAGAACCAACTTTTAGTTTTGTCAATTTTTTCAATTGTTTCTTTTGTTTCAATTTCATTAATTTCAGCTCTGATTTTAATTATTTCTTGCCTTCTACTTCTTTTGCTGTTGTTTTGCTCTTCTTTTTCAAGGATTTTGAGATGAAGTATGAGATCATTTATTTGTTGGTTTTTTCTTTTTTTAAGGAATGAACTCCAAGCAATGAATTTTCCTCTTAGAACTGCTTTCAATGTGTCCCATAGATTCCGATATGTTGTGTCTGTGTTTTCATTTATCTCTAAGAATTTTTTAATTTCCTTCTTGATGTCTTCTATAACCCATTGATCATTCAGTAACCTATTGTTCATTCTCCAAGTGATGTATGCTTTTTCCTTCCTTCTTTTATCGTTGATTTTCAGTTTCATTCCATTATGATCAGATAAGATGCATGGTATTATCTCTACTCCTTTATATTGTCTAAGAGTTGCCCTGTGACATAATATATGATCTATTTTTGAGAAGGATCCATGTGCTGCTGAGAAAAAAGTGTAACTGCTTGATGTTGGGTGGTATATTCTATATATGTCAATTAGGTCTAGGTTATTAATAGTGTTATTGAGTTCTATAGTTTCCTTATTCAACTTTTGTTTGGAAGATCTGTCCAGTGGCGAGAGAGGTGTGTTGAAGTCTCCCATGATTATGGTATGGTGATCTATTAGACTCTTGAACTTGAGAAGAGTTTGTTTGACGAACATAGCTGCACCATTGTTTGGGGCATAAATATTTATGATTGTTATGTCTTGTTGTTGTATGGTTCCCTTAAGCAGTATGTAGTGTCCCTCTTTATCTCTTTTGATTAACTTTGGCTTGAAATCTATTTTATTTGATATGAGTATGGACACTCCTGCTTGTTTCCGAAGTCCATATGAGTGATATGATTTTTCCCAACCTTTCACCTTCAGCCTATGTATGTCTTTTCCTATCAAATGCATCTCCTGTAGGCAGCATATTGTTGGGTCTTGTTTTGTGATCCATTCTACTAGCCTGTGTCTCTTAATTGGTGAGTTTAAGCCATTAACATTTAGGGTTATTATTGAGATATGGGTTGTTCTTCCAGCCATATTTGTTTATTTCTGTTACTAAACATGGTTTGTTTTCCTCCTTGATTATTCCCCCCCCTCTTTACTGTCCTACCTCCCACTGTTGGTTTTCATTATTATTTTCCATTTCCTCTTCCTGTAATGCTTTGGCGAGGATGTTTTGAAGAGATGGTTTTCTAGCTGCAAATTCTTTAAACTTTTGTTTATCGTGGAAGGTTTTAATTTCATCCTCCATCCTGAAGCTTAATTTCGCTGGATACACAATTCTTGGTTGGAACCCATTTTCTTTCAGTGTTTGAAATATGTTATTCCAGGATCTTCTAGCTTTCAGAGTCTGTGTTGACAGATCAGCTGTTATCCTGATTGGCTTACCCCTAAATGTAATCTGCTTCCTTTCTCTTGTAGCTTTTAAAATTCTCTCCTTATTCTGTATGTTGGGCATCTTCATTATGATGTGTCTAGGTGTGGATCTCTTATGATTTTGCACATTCGGCGTCCTGTAGGCTTCTAGGATTTGGGGTTCTGTCTCATTCTTCAAGTCTGGGAAGTTTTCTTGTATTATTTCATTGAATAGACTTCTCATTCCTTTGGTTTGGAGCTCTGTACCTTCCTGTATCCCAATGACTCTTAAGTTTGGTCTCTTAATGTTATCCCATATTTCTTGGATGTTCTGCTCATGGTTTCTTAACAGTCTTGCTGAGCTGTCTATGTTCTTTTCCAGTTGAAATACTTTGTCTTCATTGTCTGATGTTCTATCTTCTAAGTGTTCTACTCTGCTGGTAGTATTCTCCATTGAGTTTTTAAGTTGGTTTATTGCTTCCTGCATTTCTAGGATTTCTGTTTGTTTGTTTTTTATAACCTCTATCTCCCTGTATAGTTGATCCTTTGCTTCCTGGATTTGTTTGCGTAATTCGTTGTCGAAGTGATCTTTCATTGTCTGATTTTGCTGTTTAATGTCTTCCTTGATACTCCAGATCATCTGAAGCATGTATATCCTGAATTCTTTATCTGACATTCCATCTGCTGCAGCTGTTACCTCTTCTAAAGTTGCGTTGACCTGCATTGCTTGTGGTCCTTTCTTTCCTTGTCTTTTCATACTGCTTGCGTATCTTTCCTGCAGGTGCGGGCGGTGGCTGTGCTCTCTCCTTATTCCAATTGGGGTGTCGTGGCTACCACGCCGGCAGGTCACTGGGCCTGTTCTGGGAGCTGGCGGCGGCTCTGTTCTGCCCCTACTCCAATTGGGGTGACGAGTGTACCACGCCGGCAGGCCACCGGGCCTGATCCGCCGGTCGGTAGCAGGTTTGCCTACCCTGCAGGCGCGGGCAGCGGCTCTACTCTGCCCCTACTGCAAATGGGGTGACGTGTCTGTCGTACCGGCAGGCCACTGGGCCTGTCCTGCTGGTCGGTCGCAGATCTGCCCACCTTTCGGGCACGGGTGGAGGCTCTGCTCTGCCCCTACTCCAATTAGGGTGTCATGGCTACCCCGCCTGCAGGACGCTGGGCCTGTTCCTGGCACGGGCAGCGACTCTGCTCTGCCACTACTCCAATTAGGGTGGTGTTTGTACCACGCCGGCAGGCTCCTGGGCCTTATCCGCCGGTCTGTTGTAGGTCTGCCTACCTTGGAGGCGCGGGCGGCGGATCTGCCCTGCCCCTCCTACCACGCCTGCGGACCCCTGGGCCTGATCTGCAGGTTGATCACTGGTCTGCTCACCCTGCGGGCACGGGTGGCAGTTCCGCTCCGCCCCCACTCCAATTGGGGTCACGTGACCACCACACCGGCAGGGCCTGATCCGGGCGTGGGAGAAGGATCTGCTCTGCCCCTACTCCAGTTGGGGTGACGTGTGTACCACACTCGCAGGCCACTGGGCCTGACCCGCCAGGCTGACACAGGTCTGTTTACCTTGCAAGTGCGAACTGCGGCTCTGCCCTGCCCCTCCTACCACGCCCATGTACCACTGGGTCGCGGGTCTGCCCACCTTGCGGTTGCGGCTGGCGGCTCCGCTCCGCCCCCTCTCCAATTGGGGTCACGCGGTCACCACGCTGGCGAGCCGCTGGGCCTGCTCCGGGCGCTAGCGGCGGCCCGGCTCCTTCCCTCTGGCTCCACGACAAATTGAGGAGACTCGGGTGACTGTGCCTCACCCCCCCTACCAGGAGACCAACTGCTTATGTCACCACTGGTATTGATGAAGTTCCCTCCTCCGCCGCTTTCTGCAGACGTCAGATCTCTGCCATGTTGGTATCCTATGCGAATGGCAGCATTTCGTTCCCCTTGCCGGGCAACCAAAGCACCGGGTGAGTCCTGACCGGCCCTCAGCAGGACCCGGACCGAGAAGCAGTTTCCGCGGGCTCCTAGCCCCGGGCCAGGGAAGTTCTGGGAGCCGGAACTCGGCCACTCCGTGCTCGGTGTAAGCTCCTATAAATGTAAGCTCCAAGAAGCAGTCCCCGCGGGCTCAGTTCCGGGAGCCGGAACTCGGCAGCCCCGTATTCACTCTGATAAGATCAGGTTCTAAGAAGCACCCAGGCGCTGAGCCCTAGTAATCTGTCTGCAAGCCGCAGGCGAATTGCAGCCTGAAATTACCTGTTCTATGGCTGAATGAGCTGCGGTCAGTCGAAAACAGCGGTGGTGACGTCAGTTTACCAACATGGTGGCTGCTGGCCTCCTCTGTGGTCTGACCGGTGTGGAGAACCGAGATGGACCGCTTCCTTCCCCCGTCTCGAACCCAGAATTCAGCCCTGAGTACGGTGCTTGCGCGGCTGGCAGAAACTGCAGCGCTGTAACCCTGCGTCTCTATCCCAGACTTTAGCCGCGGGGCGATTTGCTGAATAAGCAGTGTTACCCTCCGTGCGACAAACCTCTCGCGTTTGAGTCCCCGTAGCCGATCCTCGTGCGATGGAAATCCTTCCTCCAGGTTCCGGAGCACCCCACTATTGCTGGAAATTCCTAACAAAATATCCTTTAGCCGTCCTGACTTGTCATACTCCCACACAGTGAAGCAGCACACGGGGACAATGCACTCCCCTCGCCGCCATCTTCCTTCTCCACATTTTCACATTTCTTGTAAAAATAATAAATTTCTCCTAATCTGGAGGCAAAAATCTTAACAGTGTAATGAAGTGAGGCCAGTAAGAACTTGTGTGGTCCAACGTTTTCAGGTTTTTAACGGTAGGACGAATCTTCCTGAGCGCTGGCCCCGCCGCCACCACCGCCGCCGCCGCTGCCGGGGACTCGGTCCTAGAACTAGTTTTAGATTTAGGGGTAGGGCCAGGTCTAGTGATAGGTTAAGGTTTAGGTTTAGGGTGATGTTTAGAAGTAGGGTTAGTGTTAATGTCAGAGACAGGTATAGGGGTAGATTTAGGGTTAAGATTAGGACTCAATTTTGGGCTAGACTTAGGGATAGATAGAAGGTTAGGGTTTGATTTCGGTAAAAGTTTAGGGTTAGTGTTATGGCTCAGTTTTGTTTTAGGGCTAAGCCTATGTTTAGGGCTAGTTTTAAAATTAGCATTAGGGTTAGAGCTAGTGTTAGGGTTAGCTTTAATTTTAGAATTAGGGTTAGATTTAAAGTTAGGTATAGATCTAGGGTTAAGGAAAGATATAAGGTTAGGGCTAGGGTTATTCTAGGCTATGGCTAGGAATAAGGTTACCGTAAGTGATAGGGTTAGAATTAGGGCTAGGGGTAAGGTGAGAGTTATAGTTAGTCTTAAAGCTAGGATTAGGGTTAGGTTTAGAATTAGGACTAGGGTTAGTTTTAGGGTTAGTCCCAGGGTTAATGTTAGGGCTAGGTTTAGTGTAAGCGTTAGGGTTTGTTTTAGGTTTAGCATAAGCAATGGGGTTATATATAGGTTTAGGGCTTGGGAAAGAGTTAGAATTAGTGTTAGGGTTATGGTTAAGGCTAGGTTTTGGGCTAGGATGAGAGCTAGTGTTCATGTTAGGGTTAGGGTTAGGATTAGGGCTAGGGCTAATGTCAGGTCTAGGGTTACAGTTAGAGATAGGTTTTGGTTTATGTTCATGGTTAGGTCTAGTGTAAGGGTTAGATTTAGGGTGAGGGTAAAGTTTACAGCTATGTGTATTATTAGGGTCAGTGTTTGCCTTAAGGTTTGGTTAAGGTTAAGGTTTAGGTTTAGGGCTGGAATTAGCATTAGGGTTAGAGTTAGGGTTAGGGTAATGAATAGGCTGGGATTAGGGTTCAGCTTAGTTTTAGGGCAATGGATAGTTTTAGGGATTGCGATAGAGTTAGGGTTAAGCCTAGGGTTAGCATTAGGGTTAGGATTATGTTTAGGGTAATGGATAGAATTAGAGCTAGGGTTAGGGCTAGGGTTATCATTAGGATAAGAGCTAGGGTTAGGGTAGTTGATATAATTAGAGCTATATTTAGGGCTATGGTAAATGTTATTATTAGGGCTAGTGTTAGGTTAGGGTTTGGGAAAGGGCTAGGGTTATGTTAAGGGTAAAGGCTAGGCTTTGAGCTAGGGTTAGGTCTAAAGTGAGGCTTAGGGTTAGGGTTAGGGCTAGGGTTAGGTTTAGGATTACAATTAGGGCCATGTTCAGGCCTAAAATTAGGGCTTGGTTTTGTGTTAGTTTAGAACTAGGTTTAGGACCACGGGTAATGTAAGAGGTAGGGTTATTATTAGGGCTAGTTTTAGGGTTAGGATTATGGCTAGGTCTAGTGTTAGGATTAGGGTTTTTTTTAGGGTGAGATTTGGAGCTAGCATTATATTAGGGTCATGGCCAGTGTTCAGGTTAGAGTTAGTGTTGGTTTAGTGCCAGCATTAGGATTAGGTTTACATCTAGGGGTAGGGTTAGTGTTTGGGTTAGGTTAAGGGTTATTGTTAGGGCTAGGGCTAGGTTGTTGTTCAGGTCTAGGGTTAGAGATATGGCTAGATTTAGGGTTAGGTTTAAGTCTAGGGCTAGTGTTAGGTTTAGTTTTAAGTATATGATTACTGGTAGGGCTAATGTTAGGGTTTGGTTTCGGGTAAGGGTCAGGTTTATACCTGCGGTTAGTGTTAGGGTCAGAATAAGTGTCAGGGTTAGGTTTTGATTTTGGGTTAGAGTTAGAGCTGAAATGAAGGGCAGGGTTATAACTAGTAATAGGATTAGGGTTTGGGTTTGGCTATGGATTAGGGTTAGGACTAGGGTTAACATTAGGTTTAGGGTTTAGTTTAAGGTAATGGATAGGGTAAATGCTAGGGTTAGATCTAGGGTTAGGATATGGATTAGAGCTATTTTTAGGGTTAGGGTTAAAACAAGGGTTAGTGCTCAGCTTAGGGTCAGGTTTTGGGATAGGTTGGGGCTAGTGTTAGGCGTACAACTAATGTATAAACCAGGGTTATGATTAGGGCTACTTTTTGGGTAAGTGTTACTGCTAGATCAAGTGTTAGGGTTAGGGTTACCATTAGTGTGATGTTTAGAGCTAGGGTTAGAGATAGAGTCAGGGTCAGTGTTTGGGTTATATTTAGGGTTAGGGTTAAACCCAGAATTATCACTAGAGTTAGGTCTAGGTAAAGGGTTTAGTGTTTGTGTTAGGTTAAGGTTTATCATTAGGGTTAGGGCTAGGTTTTTGTTTAGGTCTACTGCTAGAGATATGGCTAGAGTTAGGATTAGGTTTAGGTCTAGGGCTAGTGTTAGGGTTAGGTTTAGGTATAGGTTTATTGCTAGTGCTAGTGTTAGGGTTCGGTTCATAGTTAAGATCAGGTTTAGACGTACGGTCACCTTTAGGGTCAGAATAAGTGTCAGTGTTAGGTTTAGTGTCTGGGTTATGGTTGGAGATAGAGTGAGGGATAGTGTTAGGACTAGTAATAGGGTGAGGGTTTGGGTTAGGCTAAGGATTAGGGTTAGGCCTAGGGTTAGCATTATGGTTAGGGTTAGCTTAGGGTAAGTGATAGGATTAGAACTGGGTTTAGGGCTATGTTTAGGGTTAGTATTAGGGCTAGTGTTCGGTTTAGGTTTAGGGTTAAAGCTAGAGTTAGGTCTTGCATTAAGGCTAAGTTTTGGTTAGAGTTAGGGCTAGTTTTAGAGTTATGGCCAATGTATGTTCTAGGGTTATGATTTGAGCTAGTTATAGGATTAGGGTTAGGACTAGGTCTACTGGTAGAGTTAGGTATAACATTTAGAGCTAGGGTTAGTGTTAGGGTCAAATTCAAGGTCAGATTAGTTTTAGGGTTAGTGTTTGGACTTGAATTAGGGCTAGGGTTAGGGCTAGGAGTAGGGTTATGTTTTGGTTTAGATGAAGTTTTAAAGTTAGGGCTATGGCTTGGTTTTGTTTTAGGGCTAGGGCTATGGTTAGGGCTAGTTTTAGGCTTAGCATTAGGTTTAGGGCTAGTGTTAGGTTTAGGTTTAGGCTTAGTGTTAAATTTAAATTTCGATTTAGGATTAAATCTCGGGTTAGGTCTAGGCCTAAGGATAGGGTTACTTTTAGGTCTTGGATTATGGCTAGGAGGGTTATGGTAAGGGATAGGGTTAGAATTAGGAATAGGGCTAGGGTGAGAGTGTGAGTTAGTCTTTCAGCTATGCTTAGTGTTTGGTTAGGTATAGGGCTTAATTAGGGCTAATAATAGGGCTAGGTTTATGGTTATGTTTAGGCCTAGGGTTAGTTTTAGGCTTAGGGTTAGGTTTCGTGTAAACGGTGGGGTTAGAGCTAGGAATAGTGCTAGGGTGAGGGTTAGAATTAGGGTTAGGGCTAGGTTCATTAGAGTTATGATTAAGGCTAGGTTTAGGGCTATGATGAGGTCTAGGTTTTGTGTTAGGGTTAAGGCTAGGAGTAGTGTTAGGGCGAATGTGGGGTCTAGCGTTACAGTTAGAAATAATTTTAGGGTTAGGTTTATGGCTATGTTTAGTGTGTTAGGTTTCGGGTAGGGGTCAAATTTAGAGCTAGGGATATTATTAGGGTCAGGGTCAGGTTTAGGGTATTTTTTTAGGTTAGGGTTTAGGGTTACTGCTCGAATTAGCATTAGGGTTAGGTTTAGGGTTAGGGTAATGATAGTGTTTGGTTTAGGGATCAGGTTAGATTTAGCATAATGGATAGGGTTAGGTTTAGGATAGGGTTAGGCTTAGGGATAGGGTTATATTTAGGCCTAGGGTTAGCAGTATAATTAGGGTTATGTTTAGAGTAATTTATAGGGTTAGAACTAAATTTAGGTCTAGGGTTATGGATAGGATTAGGGCTAGGATTAGGAGTAGGGTTATGGGTTTGTTTTGTGTTAAGTTTAGGGCTAGAATTATGGCTAGGGCCAATGTCAGGTCTAGGATTATGGCGAGGGATAGTTTTAGGGTTAGATAAGGGTTATGTTTAGGGGTAGGGTCAGGGTTAGAGCTAGGTACATTATCATGGGAAGGGGCAGAGTTAGGGTTTGTGTTGGGTTAAGGTTTAGGGTTAGGGCTTGAATTAGCATTAGGGTTAGAGTTAGGGTAATGATAGGGTGAGATTTAGGGTTCAGGTTATATTTAGGTTAATGAAATAGTTTAGGATTAAGGATAAGCTTAGGGTTAGGCCTAGGGTTACCATTAGAGTTATGGCTATGGTTAGGGTATTGGAGAGTTTTAGAGCTAGTGATAGGTTTAGGGTTATGGTTAGAATCCTGGCTAGGTTTAGGGTAAGTTTAGGGCTATGTTCTGGGTTAGGGTTAGGTTTAGGGTTAGGTTTTAAGCTAGGGTTAAGGCTTGGATTAGGGCTTGGTTTTGGGTTCAGTTAGGGCTAGGATTAGGGCTATGGTAATGTAAGAACTAGTATTGCAATTAGTGCTAGTTTTAGGGTTAGGGTTAGGGCTAGGTCTATTGTTAAGATTATGTTTAGGCTAAGGGTGATGTTTAGACCAAGAGTTATCATTAGGGTTAGTGTCAGAGTCAGGGTTGGTTTTAAGATTAGGGTTAGAACTAAAATTAGGGCTAAAGTTAGTACTAGTTGTACGGTTAGGGTTTGGTTTAGGTTAATGGATAGAGATATAGGTTGGTTTTGTTTTAGGGCTAGGGATAAGGTTATGGCTAGATTATTGATTAGCATCAGGGTTAGGGCTTGTGTTAGGTTTCGGTTTAGGCTTAGGGTTAGCGTTAGATTTTGAGTTAGGTTTAGATCTAGGGTTAGGGCTAGGGTTAGGGCTAGGGTTAGGGTGAGGTTTAGGGTTATGGTTATGAATATGGTTAGAACTAGGGATACGGCTAGGGAGAGAATTAACGTTAGTCATAGTAGTATTCTTAGATTTACGGCTAAATTAGGGCTAGGATTAGGGCTAGAGTTAAGGCTAGGGTTGGGGCTAAGTTGGGTCTAGGATTAGCGCTAGGGTTAGTGTTAGAGTTAGGGCTAAATTAGGGCTAGGATTAGGGCTAGGGTTAGTGTTAGGGTTAGGGCTACATTAGGGCTAGTATTAAGGCTAGGGTTAGTGGTGTTAGGTTTAGAGTAGGGGGTTGGGCTAGTGTTAGGGTTAGCACTGGTGTTAAGGTTAAGTTTAGGAAAATGGGTGGGGTTATAGCTAGCTTTATGGATAGGTTGAGGGTTAGAATTAGGATTAGGCCTAGGGTTATGGTTCAGTTTAGGATTAAGGCTAGGTTTAGGGCTAGGTTAAGGGCTAGGGTCTCTCCTATGGTTATGGCTTGGGCCAGGTCTAAGGCTAATATCAAGTCTAGAGTTAACGTTAAAAATAGTTTTAGGGTTAGGTTATGACTATGTTTAGTGTAAGAGTTAGGTTTAGGTTAAAGGACAGCTTTAGGGCTAGGGTTATTATTAGTGTCAGGGTCTGGGTCAGGGCTAGCATTTGGTTTAGCTAAAGGTTTAGGTTTAAGGCTCCAATTAGCATTAGGGTTAGGTTTAGGATTAGTGTAATGGATAGGGTTTAGTTTAGCTTTCAGTTAAGGTTTAGGGTAATGGATGAGTTAGGTTTAGCAATCGGATTAGGGTTACCATTAGGGTTAGTGCTATGTTTAGTGTAATGAATAGGTTTATAGCTAGGGTTGGGCTAGATTATGGTTTGGATTAAGTCTAGGATTAGAGTTATGTTTAGGGATAGGATTAGGGTTTGATTTGGGGTAAGTTTTAGGGTTAGGATATGTGTTAGGTTTAGGGCTAGGATTATGATTAGGTTAGGGTAAGGGTTAGTGTTTGAGCTAGATTTAGGGCTAGGGTGAGGGTTAGGTTTAGGTTTAGGTCTAGGTTTATATTTATGTTTAGAGTTAGGTTTAGTGTTAGGGATAGGGTTATAATTAGGGTTAGGGTAGGTTTAGGGTTATGGTTATGGTTAGAGCTAAAGTTAGATCTAAACCCCAGGCTAGGTTTAACGTTAGGATTAGGGCTAGGGTTAGGGTTAGGGTTTACGATAGAGCTAGGGTTATGTTTAGTGTAAAGGTTAGGTTTTGAGCTAGGGTTAGGTCTAAGGTGAGGCTTAGGTTAGGGCTCGGTTTAGGGCTAGGGTTAGGCTGACGGTTATGGTTAGATCTAAGTTTAGGCCTAGGATTAGGGCTAGGTTTCGTGTTAGTTTTAGGGCTAGGGTTAGGACTATGGGTAATATAAGAGCTAGGGTTATGTTTAGGGCTAGATTTAGGGTTAGGGTTATGGCTAGATCTAGTGTTAGGTCTAGATTTTGGGTTAGTGTCAGGTTTAAAGCTAGGTTCAGTGTTAGAATTAGGGTCAGTTTTTGGGATAGGGATAGGGTTAGGGTTAGGGTTAGATCCAGAATTAGGACAAGGTTTAAGTCTAGGGGTAGGGTAAGTGTTTGGTTTATATTAAGGGTTATTGTTTGGGCTAGTGCTAGGTTTTTGTATAGGTCTAAGACTAGAGTTATAGCTATATTTAGGATTAGCTTTGTGTCTAGGTCTAGTGTTAGGCTTAGCTATAGGTATAGCGTTACCAGTAGGGCTAGTGTCAGGGTTTGGTTTAGGGTTAGGGTCAGGTTTAAACCTAGGGTTACTTTTAGTGTCAGATGAGGGTCAGGGTTAGGTTTTGAGGTAGAATGAGGGCTAGGATTAAGACTGGTATTACGGTTAGAGTTTAAGTTATGCTATGGATTAGGATTAGGACTAGGATTAGCATTTGGGTCAGGGTTTGGCTTAGTGTAAGGAATAGAGTTAGAGTTAGGGTTAGGGCTAGTTTTAGGGTTAAGTTTAAGCCTAGTATTAGGGTTAAATCTAGGGTTAGGGCTCAGATTAGGGGTATAGTTTGTGTTAGGGTTAGGGATATTGTTAGGACAATGACTAATGTATGAACTAGGTTTATGATTAAGGCCAGATTTAGGGTTAGGTTAAGGCTAGATATAGTGTTAGGGTTAATTTAAGGTTAGGTTGAAGTTTAGAGGTAGGATTAGTGTTAGGGTCAGTGTCAGGGTCAGGGTTAGTTTTAGAATTAGTATTAGGGTTAGGGTTTGATTTAAGTTAAGGGTTAGGATTTAGGCTATGGTTTGGTTTTGGTTTATGGTTAGGGCTAGGGATAGGACATGTTTTAGCATTAGCATTATGGTTAGGGGTAGTGATAGGGTTTAGGCTTATTTTTACAGTTAAATTTCGAGTTAGGTTTAGATTTAGACTTAGGCTCAGATCTAGGATTAGGATTAAGGCTAAGGATAGAACTAGGGCTAGGGCCAGGGCAAGAGTTAGAGTTATACTTATGGCTGGGTTTACAGTTAGGATTTGATTAAATAAAGAATAGGATTATCACTAGGCTAATTATGGCTAGGACTGATTTCAGGTCTAGTGTTAAGGTTAAAATAGTTTTAGGGCTAGGTTTATGGCTACGTCTAGTGTAAGCGTTAGGTTTAGGGTTAGGGTCAGGTTTAGAGCTAACGGTACTATTAGGGTAAGTGTTGTGATGAGTGTTTTGGATAAGTTAAAGTTTAATGTTAGGGCTCGAATTAGCATTAGAGTTAAGATTAGGGTAAAGATAGTGTTAGGTTTATATTTCAGGTTAGGTTTAGGGTAATGGATAGGGTTAGGATTAGGGATAGGGTTAGGTTTAGGCCCAGGTTTAGTATTAGGGTTAGGGTTAGGGTTATGGTTATGGAAATGGATAGGGTTAGAGATAGGGGTAGGGCTAGTGTTATTGTTACGATTATTGATAGGGTTAGGGTTAGGATTAAATCTAGGGTTACAGCTAGGATTATAGTTACAATTAGCGATAGAGTTATGGTTATGGGTAAATCTAGGGATAGTACTCAGAATAAGGCTAGGTTTTGGGTTAAATTAAGGCTAGGTATAGGGTAATGACTTATGTAAGTACCAGGGTTGCAATTAGGGCTAATTTTAGGGTTATGGTTAGGGCTGAGTCTATTGTTAGGTTTAGGTATAGGGTTAGGGTAATGTTTAGAGCTAGGGTTAGTGTTAAGGTCAGATTCAGGGTCAGGGTTAGTTTTAGGGTTTGGCTTAAAACTTGAATTAGGGCTAGAGTTATGGCTAAGTGTAGGGTTAGGGCTTAGGTCTATGGCTTGATTTTGTTTTAGGGCTAGGGTTAGGGCTAGGTTTATTGCTTGGTTTTGGATTAGCCTTAGGGTTATGTTTAGGTTTAGGCTAAAAGTTACGTTTAGATTTAGAATTAGGGTTAGATCTACGATTTCTGCTAGGGCTATGAATAGGGCTACTTCTAGACCTATGGTTTGGGCTAGCATTAGGGTTCCACTAAAATATAGGGTTAGAACTAGGGTTAGGACTAAGGTGAGACTTAGAGTTTATCTTTGAGCTAGGGTTAGGGTTAAGGTTAGGGATAAAGCTAAATTATGTCTAAGATTAGGGCTAGGGTTAGTGTTAGAGTTAGGCCTAGGGTTATGGTTAACGTTATAATTAAGGCTATGTTTAGGGCTAGGATAAGGGCTAGGGTTTGTGTTAGAGTTAGGGCTAATATCATGGCTAAGGCTAATATCAGGTCTAGGGTTATGCTTAGGGATAGTTTTAGGGTTAGTTATATGGCTAGATCTAGTGTAAGGGTTAGGTAGAGGGTAAGAGTGAGGTTTAGAGCTAGGGGAATTATTAGGGTCAGTGTCAGGGTTAGGGTTTGGTTTAGGTTTGAGTTTAGGATTAGGGCTCGAATTAGCATTAGCATTAGGGTTAGGATAATGATTGGATTAGGTCTAGGGTTCAGGGTAGGTTTAGGGTAATTGATAAGTTTTGGGATAGTGATATGTTTAGGGTTAGTCCTAGGGTTAGCATTAGGGTAAGGTTTATATTTAGGGTAATGATACAGTTAGACTTAAGTTTAGGGCTAATATTATGGTTAGGATTAGGTCTTGATTTAGGGTTAGGGTGAGAGTTAGAACTAGGGTTTGGTTAAGGTTATGTTTAGTGTAAGGGTTAGGTTCTGAGTTATGGTTAGGTCTAGGCTGAGACTTAGGTTCAGGATTAGGTCTAGAGATAGGATTACGGTAGGTTTTGGGTTAGGGTTAGGGTTAGGATTAGACCTAGGATTAGTGGTAGTGTCAGTAAAAGAGTCAGGGTTAGTGTTAGGGTTTTGGATAGGGTTAAATCTAGCATGAGTGCAAGGGTAAAGGCTATTACTAGGGTTAGTGTTTTGGTTAGCCTAAGGATTAGTGATAGGTCTAGGGTTACCCTTAGGTTTAGGGTTTTGCTTAGGGTAAGGGATTGATTTTGAGCTAGGGTTAGGTTATGGTTAGAGTTAGGGTTAAAGCTAAGTTTAGGCCTCAGATTAGGACTAGGTCTTGTGTTAGGTTTAGGGCTAGGTTTAGGGCAATGGCTAATGTAAGAACTAGGGTTACCATTAGGGTTAGTTTTAGTGTTAGAGTATGGGTTAGGTTTAGTGTTAGAGTTAGGTTTAAGGTTAGGGTGATATTTATAGCTAGGCTTCGTGTTAGGATAGGAATCAAGGTAAGGCTTAGTTTTAGTGTTAGAGTTAGAACTCGAATTAGGGCTAGGGTTACTGTTAGGGTTCAGTTTAAGGTGAGGGCCGTGTTTAGAGCTAGGGTGAGTGTTAAGATATGAATCAGGGTCAAGGTTGGATTTAAAGTTAGGGTTAGGACTCAAACAAGGTCTAGGGTTAGGTCTATTTGTAGTGTTAGGGTTTTGTTTAAGTTAAGGTTTAAGGTTAGGGCTAACGCTCGGTTTTGTTTTAGTCCTATGGTTAGGATTAGGGCTAGTTTTATTGTTAGGCTTAGGCTTAATGTTAGGGTTAAATTTGGAATTAGGGTTAGACCTAGGGTTAGCGCTAGAACTAAGGATAGGGCAAGGGTTATGTCTAGGTTTATGGTTATGGTAAGGGATAGAGTTAGAACTAGGGATAGGGCTTTGGTGAGAGTTAGTCTTAGGTCTAGGATTAGGGTTAGGGTTAGAGGTAGGGCTAAATTAGAGCTAGGATTAGGGCTGGGTTTAGTGTTTAAGTTAAGCCTAGGGTTAGGGTTAGGGTTAGGTGTTAGAGTTTAGTGTTTAGGTTTAGAGTTAGGGCAAAGTTTGGAGTAAGGGATGGCTTTATACCTAGATACCTAGGTTTAGAGGTAGGGTGAGGGTTATTATTAGGGTTAGGACTGTGGTTAGGGTTTGGGTTATGATTAAGGCTAGGTTTAGGGCTAGGATGAGGGCTAAAGTTTTGTTTGTTTGTTTTTTTTTTGGGGGGGGATTAGGGCTAGGATTAGTGCTAGGGCTAATTTCAGGTCCAGAATTATGGTTAAATATAGTTTTAGGATTAGAATTATGGGTACATCTAATGTAAAGGTTAGGTTTAGGGTTAGCATCAGGTTTGGAGCTAGGAGTATTATTAATGTCAAGTTCTGGGGTAGGGTTTGGGATAGGTTAAGGTTTAAATTTAGAGCTTTAATTGGCATTAGGGTTAGGGTTAGGGTTATGGTAATGGATAGAGTTAGAAATCAGTTTAGGGCTAGCGTTATGGTGATGATTAGGGCTACGTTTTAGGTTAAGTTAGTGCTAGGGTTAGGGTTACGGCTAATGTAAGAACTAGGGTTATGATTATGGCTAATTTTAGTGTTTCAGGGATAGGTTTACGGTTAGGTTTAAGTTTAAGGTTAGAGTGATGTTTAGTCCTCAGGTTAGTGTTATGGTCAGAGTGAGGGTCAGGGTTAGTTTTAGGGTTTGGCTTAAAACTCGAATTAGTGCTGGGGTTAGGGCTAAGTGTGGTGTTAGGGCTAAGTTTAGGGTTATGGCTTGGTTTAGGTTAAGGGTTAGGGTTAGAGATTTGACTCAGTTTGGTTTTAGGGATAGGGTTAGTTTTCGTGAAATTTTAGGATTAGTGTTAGGGTTAGGACTAGTCTTAGATTTAGGCTTAGACTTCGGTTTAGGGTTAAATTTAGGGTTAGGTTTTTATCTAAGGTTAGTGCTAGGGCTAAGGATAGGGCAAGAGTTAGGACTAGGATTTGGGATAGGATTAGGTTAATGGGAAGGGATAGGATTAGAACAAGTGATAGGGCCAATGTGAGAGTTAGAGTTATTCTTAGGGCTAGGGTTAGGGATAGGATTAGGGATAGGGCTAAATTATGGCTAGGGCTAGTGTTAGGGTTAGAGTTAGAGCTAGTTTAGAATTAGCATCAGGTTTAGGGCTAGTTTCAGGCTCAGGCATGGAGTTAGGGTTAGATTTAAAGTTAGGTTTGGATCTACTGTTAAAGCTAGGGCTAGGGATAGGGCAATTGTGACAAAAAGGGTTAGGGTTAGAGTTAGGGTTACGTTTAGGGTAAGGGATGTGGTTTTGGCTAGGTTTAGGGCTAGGGCAAGGGTTAGTATTAGGGTTAGATCTTATTTAGGTTTAGGGTTATGATTAAGGCTAGGTTTATGATTAGGATGAGGTTTAGGGTTTGTGTTAGGGTTAGGGATAGTATTAGGGCTAGATCTAATGTCAGGTCTAGGGTTATAGTTAGGGCTAGATTTAGTGTTAGGTTTATGGCTTTGTCCAGTGTAAGGATTACGTTTAGGGTAAGATTCAGGTTTATATATATAGAGTTATTTTTAGGATAATAGTCAGGGTTACGGTTTGGGTTAGGTTAGAGTTTAGGTTTAAGGTAATGACAGGGTTAGTTTTAGGTTTTAGGTTTGGTTTAGTGTAATGGATAGGGTTAAGGTCAGCCTAGGGTTAGCTTAAGGGTTAGGGTTATCATTAGGGTAATGGATAGGTTTAGAACTAAGGTTAGAGCTAGGATTATGTATAGGATTCGGGCTAGTTTTGGATTAGGGTTACGTTTAAATTTAGGGTTAAAGCTAGGTTTTGGTCTTGGGTTAAGGCTAGATTTCGGGTTAGGTTAGGGCTATGGTTAAGACTACGGCCAATGTATGAAGTAGTGTTACGATTAGCGCTAGTTATAGGGTTAGAGTTAGGGCTAGGTCTAGTGTTAGGTTGAGGTTTACAGTGATGATGAGGTTTAGAGCCAGGGTTAGTGTTAGGGTCAGAGTCAGAGTAAGGATTAGTTTTCAGGTTAGGGTTAGGACTAGAATTAGGGATATGGTTAGGGCTAGGTGTAGGGTTAGGTTTTGGTTTAGGTTAAGGATTTGGGTTATGGCTATGACTCGGTTTTTTTTTTAAGGCTAGAGCTAGGGTTAGAGCTAGTTTTAGGATTAGCATTAGATAGTGTTAGGTTTAGATTTAGGATTAGGTTTAGGGCTAGATTTATTGTTAGGGTTAGATCTAGGGTTATGGCCAGGGCTATGAATAGGGCTAGGGTTACATAAAGGGTTAGGACTAGGATTAGTTTTCTAGTATGGGATAGAGTTAGAAGTAGGGTTAGGGTTAGGGTGAGGATTAGAGTTAGTCCTTGGTCTAGAGTTAGGTTTAGGGTTAGGGATAGCACTAATTTAGGGCTAAGATTAGGGCTAGAGTTAGTGTTAGGGTTAGGCCTAGGGTTTGGGTTAGGGATAAAAATTAAGGCTATGTTTAGGTCTAGGATAAGGGCTGGGGTTAATGTTAGGGTTAGGGATAGGATTAAGGCTAGGGTTAATATCAAGTCTAGGGTTAAGGTTAGAAATAGTTTTAGGGTTAGGTTTTTGTCTAGGTCTAGTGTAAGGATTAGGTAGGGTCATAGTCAGATTTAGAGCTATGGGAATTATTAGGGTCATGGTCAGTGTTAGGGTTTAGGTTTGAGGTTAGGTTAGGGCTTGATTAGCATTAGTGTTAGGTTTAGTTTAATGAGTGAGTTAGGTTTAGGGTTCAGGGTAGGTTTAGGGTAATTGATAGGTTTTCGGTAAGCAATAGGGTTAGGGTTAAGCCAAGGTTTAGCATTATGGTAAGGGTTATTTTTAGGGTAATGGATACAGTTAGAGTTAAGGTTATGGTTAGGGTTATGGTTAGGATTAGGTCTTGTGTTAGTGTTAAGTTGAGGGTTAGAACTAGGATTCGGTTTAGGGTTATGTTTAGCATAAGGGTTAGGTTCTGATCTATGATTAGGGCTAGGCTGAGAGGTTCAGAGTTAGGTCTCGGGATAGGATTATGGCAAATTTTGGATTAGGGTTGGGGTTAGGTTTAGACCTAGGTTTAGTGTTAGGGTTAGAATAAGGGTCTGGGTTAGGGTTAGGGTTTTGGGTAGTGTTAGAGCTAAAACGAAGTCTAGTGTTAGGACCAATAATAGGGTTAGGGTTTTGGTTAGTCTGAAAACTAGGGTTAGGTCTAGGGTTACTCTTAAGTTTAGGGTTTCGCTTAGGGTAAGGGATTGATTTAGATCTAGGGTTTGGGCTAAGGTAAGTGTTAGAGTTAGAGTTAAAGCAGGGTGTAGGGCTCAGTTTAGGACTAGTTTTTGTATTAGGGTTAGGGCTAGGAATAGGATAACGACTAATGTAAAAACTAGGGTTACAATTAGGGTTAGTTTTAGAGTTAGGGTTTGGGGTAGGTTGAGTTGTAGGGTTAGGTTTAAGGTTAGGGTAATATTTATAGCTAAGGTTTTTCTTAGGATAGGAGTCAGGGTCAGGGTTAGTTTTATGGTTAGTGTTAAGACTCAAATTGGGGCCATTGTTAATGTTAGTGTTCGGTTTGAGTTTAGAGAGGTGTTTAGAGCTAGGGTGAGTGTTAGGATATGAGTCAGGGTCAGGATTAGTTTTAAGGTGAGGCTTAGGACTAAAATTAGGGCTAGGTTTAGGTCTAGGTGTAGTGTTAGTGTTTGGTTTAAGTTAAAGGTTTAGGGTTAGGGATATTGTTCAGTTTTGGTTCACTGCTAGGATTAGGGTTAGGGCTAGTTTTATGATTAGCATTAGGTTTAGGACTAGTGATAGAGTTAAGCTTAAAGTTAGATTTAGAGTTAGGGTCAGGGATGGGAGTAACTTTAGGGCAAGTGCTAGAGCTAGTGTTAGGTTTACAGTAGCAGATAGGGATAGAACTAGGGATAGGACTAGGGCAAGAGTTACAGTTAGTCTTAGGTCTAGGGTTTGGATAGGGTTAGAGATAGAGCTAAATTAGGGCTAGGAATAGAACTAAGTTTTGTGTTTAGCTTAAGCCTAGGGTTAGGGTTAGGGTTAGGTTTAAATTTAGGGTAAGGGATAACACTATAGCTAGGTTTAGAGGTAGGATGAGTGTTAGAATTAGGGTTAGGTGTATGGCTAGACTTAAACTTATGATTAAGGCTAGGTTTAGGGCTAGGATGAGGGCTAGGTGTGTTTTTAGGGTTAGGGCTAGGATTAGGGCTAGGGCTAATTTCAGGTCCAGAATTATGGTTAAAGATAGTTTTAGGATTAGGTTTATGGCTACGTCTAGGCTAAAGGTTAGGTGTTTGGTTACGGTCAAGTTTAGAGCTAGGGGTGTTTTTAAGGTCAAGGTCTGGGTTTGGGTAATGATAGGGTTAGGTTTAGGATTCAGGTTAGCTTTAGGGTTATGGAAGTGTTAGGATTCGGGATAGGGTTAGGTTTATGCCTAGGGTTATCATTTTGGTTAGGGTTATGGTTATGGTAATGGATAGAGTTATAGATCAGTTTAAGGCTAGAGTTATGATTACAATTAGAAATATTGTTAGGGTTAGGTTAGGTTTAAAGCTAGGGTTAGGTCTTGGATTAGGGATAGATTTTGGGTTAAGTTAGGGGTAGTCTTAGGATTAGAGCTAATGTAAGTACTAGGTTTACAATTATGGCTAGTTTTAGGGTTTTAGTGCTAGGTTTAATGTTAGGGTTAGGTTTAGAGTTAGGGCAATGTTTAGAGCTAGAAGTGTCAGGGTCAGTGTCAGGTTCAGGGTTAGTTTTAGGGTTCAGATTCCAACTCAAATTAGGGCTAGGGTTAGGTCTAGGTGTAAGGTTAGGGTTTGGTTTAGGTTAATGGTTAGGATTAAAGGTATAGCTCGGTTTTGTTTTAGGGATAGGGCTATTGTTAGGGCTCATTTTAGGATTATTATTATGGTTTGGGCTAATGTTAGGGGTAGACTTAGACTTCGGGTTAGGGCTAGATTTAGAGTTATGTTTTGTCTAAGGTTAGTGCTAGGGATAAGGATAGGGCAAGGGTTAGTCCTAGGGTAATGGCTAGGGTTAGGTTTATGGTAAGGGACAGGGTTAGAACGAGTGATAGGGCTAGTGTGAGAGTTAGAGTTAGTCTTAGGGCGAGGGTTAATGGTAGGCTTACGGATAGGTTTAAATTATGGCTAGGGTTATGTTAGGGCTAGGGTTAGGGCTAGTTTTAGGATAAGGCTTAGGTATTGAGTTAGGGTTAGATTTAGAGTTAGGTTTCGATGTAGGGTTAGTGCTAGGGCTTAGAATAAGTCAAGGGTTACCATTAGGGTTAGGTTCAGATTTAGGGTTTACTTTAGGCTAAGGATGTGGTTATAGCTAAGTTTAGAGCAATGTGAAGGTTAGTATTAGGGTTTGAACTAGGGTTAGGGTTAGGATTATGATTAAGGCTATGTTTAGGGCTACAATGAGGACTATGATTTGTTTTAGGGTTAGGGATCGTATAAGGGCTATGGCTAATGTCAAGTCTAGGGTTACAGTTAGGGATAGATTTAGTGTTAGGTTTATGGCTTGGTCCAGTGTAAGAGTTAGGTTTCTGGTTAGGGTCAGGCTTAGATCTAGGGTTATTTTTAGAATCAGGGACAGGATTAGGGCTTGGGTTAAGTTAGTGTTTAGGTGTAGGGCTCGAATTAGCGTTAGATTTAGGTTTAGGGTTAGATTTAGGTTTAGGGTTTAGGTTTGTTTTACTGTAATTTATAGGGTTAGGGTTAGGCCTAGGGTTATCAGAAGGGTAAGGGTTATCGTTAGGGTAATGGATAGTGTTAGCCCTATGGTTAGGGCTAGGGTTATGTATAGGATTAAAGCTAGTGTTTGGGTTAGGGTTAGGTTTAAGTTTAGGGATAAAGCTAGGTTTAGGACTTGGATTAAGGATACGTTTTGGGTTAGTTTAGGGCTAGGGTTAAGGCTACTGCTAATGTATGAAGTAGGTTTATGATTACAACTAATGATAGAGTTAGATTTAGGTCTAGGTCTAGTGTTAAGGTTAGGTTTACGGTGATGATGATGTTTAGAGCCAGAGTTAGTGTTAGGGTCAGAGTCATGGTCAAGGTTAGTTTTCATGTTAGGGTTAGACTATAGTTAGGGATATGGTTAGGGCTAAGTGTAGGGTTAGAGTTGGTTTAGGATAAGAGTAAAGGTTAGGGCTATGACTAGGTTTTGTTTCAGGGCTAGGGGTAGGGTTAGGGCTAGTTTTAAGATTAGTCTTAGTGTTAGGGCTAGTGTAAGTGTGAGATTTAGGCTTAGGTTAAGGATTAGGGATAAGAGTAGAGTTATGGTTAGATTTAGTCTTAGGTATAGGGTTAAATTTAGAGTTAGGTTTACATCTAGGTTTTGAAATAGGGCTAAGTATAGGTCTAGGTTAAGACTACGTTTAGGGCTACGTGTATGTTGATGGTAAGGGATAGGGTTAGAACTAGGTATAAGGCTAGTGAGAGAGAGTTAGTCTTAGTGCTAGGGTTAGGGTTAGGGATAGGGCTAAATTAGGGCTTGGATTAGGGCTAGGGTTAGTGTTAGGATTAGGCTTAGGGTTAGGGCTAGTGTTAGTGTTAGGTTTAAGGTTAGGTTTAGGTTTAGGGTAAGGGAGGGGAATATAGCTACTTTTAGGACTAGGGTAAGATTTAGGGTTAAGGTTACAGCTAATGTTAGGGTTAGGGTTATGATTAAGGTGAAGTTCATGGCTAGAATATGGGCTAACTTTTGTGTTAGGGTTAGGGCTATGATTAGAGCTAGGGCTAATGTCAGGTCTAGGGTACCGTTACGGATAGTTTTAGGGTTAGTTTTATTTCTAGGTCTATTGCAAAGGTTAGGTCTTGTTAGGTTCAGGTTTAGAGCTATGGGTATTATTAGAGTCAGAGTCAAGTTTAAGGTTTGTGTTAGGTTAAGGTTTAGGTTTAGGGCTCAAATTAGTCTTATGTTTAGGGATTGGGTAATGACACAGTTAGGTTTAGGGTTCAGGTTAGGTGTAGGTTAATGGATAGGGTTAAGGCTAGTGCTAGTATTAGGGTCCTGCTTAGGTTTATCATAAGGATTATAGTTATCTTAGGATAATGAATAGGGTTAGAGCTAGGTTTAGAGCTAGGGTTATGGTTAGGATTAGGTCTAGTGTTAGGCTTAGGGTTACAGTTAGGGCTAATGTTATTGTTAGGGTTAACTTTAGGCTTAAAGCAAAGGTAGGGCTTGGATTAGGGCTAGGCTTTGTGATAGGTTAGTGCTATGGTTAATGTAAGAACTAGTTTAATGATTAAGACAAATTTTATGGTTAATGTTAAGGCTATGTGTAGTTTTAGGGTTAGTTTTAGGGTTAGGGTGAAATTTAGAGCTAGGGTTCGTTTTAGTTTCATGGACAATGTTCTGGTAGAGTAATGGTTAGTGTTAAAGCCACAATTAGGACTAGGATTAGGTCTAGAGGTAGGATTAGAGTTTGGGATAGGTTAAGGGTTATTGTTAAGGCTGGGTCTAGTTTGTCTTTAGGTCTAGAGCTATAGTTATGGCTAGATTTAGGATGAGGTTTAGGTCTAGGGCTAGTGTTATGGTTAGGTTTAGGTATAAGTTTACCAGTAGGGCTAGTGTTAGGGTTCGGTTTAGGGTTAGGTTTAGATGTAGACCTAAGATTAATGTTAGGGTCAGAATAATGGTCAGGGTTAGGGTTAAAGTTTAGGTTATGGTTAGATCTAGAATGAAGGTTAGGTTTAGGACTAGTTATAGAGTTAGGTTTTGGTTAGGCTAAGAATTAGTGCTAAGAATACGGTTAGCATTAGGGTGAGGGTTTGGCTTAGGATAACTGATAGGGTTAGAGCTAGGTTTAGGACTACGGTTAGAGTTAGGTTTAGGGTTAAATCTCATGTTAGGGCTTGGATTAGGGCTAGTTTTGTATTAGGGTTAGGGCTAATGTTATGGTTATGGCTATTGTAAGAAATAGGGTTATGATTATGTTTAGTTTTAGGGTTAAGTTTAGGGCTAGGGCTAGGTCTAGTATTAGGGTTAGGTTTAAGGTTAGGGTGATGTTTAGAGCTAGCTTTAGTGTTTGGATATGAGTCACGGTCATGGTTAGGTTTAGGGTTAGTGTTAGGTTTCAAATTAGGGATAGGGTTAGGGCTGGTGTAGGGTTAGGATTTGGTCTAAATAAGGGTTAGTGTTAGGGGTATATCTCGGTTTTGTTTAGGGCTAGGGCTAAGGTTAGGGCTAATTTTAGGATTAGCATTGGGGTTAGAGCTAGTTTCAGGGTTAGGCTGAGGCATCAGTCTAGGGTTAGTTTTAGAGATATGTTTTGATCTAGATTAATGCTAGGGCTAAGGATAGTGCAAGGGCTATGACTAGGTTTAGGGCTTGGGTTAGGGTTACGGTAAGGGATAGGGTTAGATGTCAGGATAGGTCTTGTGTGAGAATTATAGTTAGTCTTAATTCTAGGGTTCGGGGTAGGGTTAGGAATAAGGCTATATTAGGGCTAGGATTAGGGTTAGTTTAATGTTATGGTTAAGGCTAGAGTTAAGGTTATGATTAGGGCTAGGGCTAGGGTTAGGGTTAGGGTAAGAGTTAGGGTATAATCTACGGTTAGGGCTGGGGGAGTGTTAAGTTTAGTGTTAGGTCTAGGTTATGGTTATGGTTATGGTTATGGTTAGGGTTGGGGTTACGGCTAAGGTTTTCATTAAGGTTAGGGTTAGTTTTAGAGTAATGTACTGGATTAGATGTAAGATTAGGTTTAGGGTTAAGTTTAGGTTATGGTTAAATTTAGGTTTAGGGATAGGTTTAGTTTTGATTCATGGTAAAGTTTAGGGTTAAGTTTATGGCAAGGGTGAGGTTAAGGGTTAGGTCGAGGATTAGGTTTATGATTAGGGTTAGACATAGGGTTATGTTTAGGGCTAGGCTTATTATTATGGTTAGGGTAATGTTAGGGTTAGAGCTAGGATTAGTACTAGGGTTAAGGTTAGGATTAGGGCTAGTGTTAGGTTTATGTTTACTAATAGGGCTAGGGTTATGTTTCGGCTAAGGGTTATGCTTTGAGCTAGGGTTATGTCTAAGGCAAGGGTTAGGGTTAGGGCTACATTTAGGATTATTGTTATGCTTAGGGTAGGTTTAGGCCTCCTATTAGGGCTAGGTTTTGTGTTAGGTTTAGGCCCATGGTTAAGGCTATGTGTAATGACGATATAGGGTTCTGATTAGAGCTAGTTTTAAGGTTAGAGTTATGGCTAAGTCTAGTGATAGGTTTAGGTTTTGGGTTCGGTTCAGGTTAGAGCTAGGATTAGTATTAGTGTTAGGGTCAGTGTTCAGGTTAGAGTTAGGTTTAGAGTGAAAACCAGAATTAGGACTAGGGTAGGTCTAGGATAGGGTTAGTGTTTGCTTTAGGTTAAGGATTATGTTAGGGCTAGGGCTCGGGGTTTTTTTTAGGTCTAGGTCTAGAGTTATGGCTATATTAAGAATAAGGCTTAGGTCTAGGGCTAGTGTTAGGGTTATGTTTAGGTATAAGTTTACCGTAGGGCTAGTGTTAAGGTTCGGTTTAGGGTTAGGTTTAAATTTAGACCTAAGATTGGTGTTAGGGTCAGAATAATGATCAGGGTTAGGGTTAGGATTTGGGTTATGGTTAGATCTAAAATGAAGGCTAGGATTAGGACTAGTGATAGTGTTAGGTTTTTGTTAGGCTAAGGATTAGTGCTAAGAATGCGGTTAGTATTAGGGTGAGGGTTTGGCTTAGGGTAAGGGATAGGGTTAGAGCTAAGGTTAGGACTAGGGTAAGAGTTAGGTTTAGGTTTAAAGCTCATGTTAGGGCTTGGAATAGGGCTAGTTTTGTATTAGGGTTAGGGCTAGTGTTATGGTTATGGCTATTGTAAGAAATACGGTTACAATTAGGTTTAGTTTTAGGGTTAAGCTTAGAGCTAGGTCTAGTATTAGGGTTAGGTTTAAGGTTAGGGTGATGTTTAGAGCTAGCTTTAGTGTTTGGATATGAGTCAGGGTCATGGATAGGTTTAGGGTTAGTGTTAGGTTTCAAATAAGGGCTAGGGTTAGGGCTGGTGTAGGGTTAGGGTTTGGTCTAGTGTAAGGGTTATTGTTAGGGGTATGGCTCGGTTTTGTTTTAGGGCTAGGGCTAGGATTAGGGCTAATTTTAGGAATAGCATTAGGGTTAGAGCTAATTTCAGGGTTAGGCTGAGGCCTCAGCTTAGGTTTAGTTTTAGAGATAGGTTAGTGCTAGGGCTAAGGATTATGACTAGGGTTAGGGCTTGGGTTAGGGTTACGGTAAGGAATAGGGTTAGTTTTAGAGATAGGTTTCAATCTAGAGTTAGTGCTAGGGCAAGGGTTATGACTAGGGTTAAGGCTTGGTTTAGGGTTACAATAAGGGGGAGGGTTAGAATTAGGGATAGGTCTTGTGTTAGAATTATAGTTAGTCTTAAATCTAGGGTCAGGGTTAGGAATAGGAATAGGGCTATGTTAAGGCTAGGATTAGGGCTAGGTTTAATATTAGGGTTAGGACTAGAGTTAGGGTTAGGACTAGTGTTAGGTTTATGATTAGGACTAGGGCTAGGGTTAGGTTTAGGGTAAGGGTTATGGTTTAAGCTACTTTTAGGGCTAGGAGGAGTGTTAGGTTTAGTGTTAGGTCTAGGTTAGTGTTACGGTTATGGTTATGGTTAGGTTGGGGTTAGGGCAAGGATTTTCATTAGGGTTAGTGTTAGTTTTAGAGTAATGTATTGGATTAGATGTAAGATTAGGTTTAGGTTTAAGTTTAGATTATGGTTAAATTTAGGTTCAGGGATACATTTTGTTTTGATTTATTGTAAGGTTTAGGGTTAATTTTATGGCAAGGGTTAAGTTTAGGGTTAAGTCGAGGGTTATGTTTATGATTAGGGTTAGGGATAGGGTTAGGTTTAGGGCTAGGTTATTATTAAATTTAGGGTTATGTTACGGTAATGTTAGGTTTAGAGGTAGGATTAGTACTAGGGTTAAGTTTAGGATTAAGGCTAGGGTTAGGTTTATGTTTAGGAATAGGGCTAGGGTTATGTTTAGGCTGAGCGTTAGTCTTTGAGCTAGTTTTATGTCTAAGGAGAGGGTTAGAGTTAGGGCTACATTTAGGATTATGGTTATGCTTATGGTAGGATTAGGCCACAGAATAGGGCTAGGTTTTGTGTTAGGTTTAGGCCAAGGGTTAAGGCTATGTGTAATGTAAGATCTAGGGTTCTGATTAGAGCTAGTTTTAGGGTTAGAGTTATGGCTATGTCTAGTGTTAGGTTTAGGGTTTGGGGTAGGATCAGGTTTAGAGCTAGTTTTAGTGTTAGTGTTAGGGTCAGTTTCAGGTTAGAGTTAAGGTTTAGGGTGAAAGCCAGAATTAGCACTAGGTTTAGGTCTATAGATAGAGTTATTGTTTGTTTTAAGTTAAGGATTATGTTAGGGTTAGGGCTCAGGTTTTATTTAGGTCTAGGTCTGGAGTTATGGCTGTATTTAGGATTAGGATTAGGTCTAGCGCTAGTGTTAGGCTTAGGTTTAGGTATAAGTTTACTGGTATGGCTAGTTTTAAGGTTTGGTTTAGGGTTAGGGTCAGATTTAGACTGAGGGTTTGTGTTAGGGTAAGGATTTGAATTAGGGTTACAACTAGAATGAGGGCTAGGGTTAGGACTGGTAATAGGGTTAGGGTTTGGATTAGGCTATGGATTATGATTAGGACTAAGGTTAGCATTATGGATAGGGTTTGGCTTAGGGTAAAAGATAGAGTTAGAGTTAGGGTTATGGCTAGTGTTAGGGTTAGGCCTAGGGCTAGGTTTAGGTTTTGGTTTACTTCTAGGCTTAGGGCTCAGATTAGGGCTAGTTTTTCTGTTAGGTTTAGGGCTAGGGTTAGGGCTATGGCTAATATAAGAACTAAGGTTATGATTAGAGTTAGTATTTGGTCTAGATCTAGTCTTAGCCTTATCTTTAGGGTTAGTGTGATATTTAGAATTAAGGTTAGTGTTAGAATATAAGTCAGGGTCAGGGTTAATTTTAGGACTATGATATGAATTAGAGATAGAATGTTATGGCTAGGTTTTGGTTTAGGTTAACATTTAGTGTTAGGACAATAGCTTGATTTTGTTTAAAGGATAAGGCTAGTGTTATGGCTAGTTTTAGAATTAGCGATAGTGTTAGGTCTAGTGGTAGGTTGAGGATTAGGCTTAGGATTAGGGTCAAATGTAGAGTTATGGTTAGATCTAGGGTAGGGTCTAGGGCTAGGTTTAGGGCTAAGGTTAGGGCTTGTGTTAGGTTTATTTTAATGAATAGGGTTAGAACTACAAATAGGGCTGAGAAAATTTATAGTTAGTATTAGGCCGAGGTTAGGGGTAGAGTTAGGGTTAGGGCTAAATTAGGGCTAGGATTAGTGCTAGGGCTAGTGTTAGGGTTAGGACTATGGTTAGGGCTATAGATATGGTTATAGTTAGGATTAGGGTTAGTGATAGGGTTGGGGAAAGGATGGGGTTATACCTAAGTTCAGGTCTAGGGTGAGGGTTAAAATTAGAGATAGGGCTAGAGTTAGGGTTTGGGTTAGGATTAAGGCTAGGTATGGACCTATGATTAGGACTAGTGTTTGTGTTAGTGTTAGGGCTAGGATTAGGGCTAGGGCTAATGACAGGTCTGGGTTTATGGTTACGGCTAATTTTAGGGTTATGTTATGGCTAGGTCTAGTGTAAGGGTTAGGTTTAGGTTAAGGGTCAGGTTTAAATCTAGGTGTATTATTAGGGTCAGGTTTTGAGTAGGGTTTGGTTTAGTTAAGATTTAGTGTTAAGGCTTAAATTAGTGTTAGGGATAGGATTAGGGTTCGTGTTAGGGTAATTGATATGGTTAGTTCCAGGGTTCAGGTTACGTTTACAGTAATTAATAGGGTTAGTGTTAGCTATAGTGTTAGCGTTAGGCCTAGGGTTAGCATTTGGGTTAGGCTTATCTTTAGGGTGATGGATAGAGTTAGAGCTATGGTTAGGGCTAGGATTAAGGTTAGAATTAGGACTAGGGTTAGGCCTACAGTTCGTGTCAGTGTTAGGTTTGGGGTAAGTGTTAGTGTTTGAGCTAGGATTAGGTCTAAAGTGAGGGTTAGGTTTAGAGTCAGGGCTAATGTTAGGGTTAGGGTTAGGGTTATGTTTAGATTAAGGTTAGAATTTGAGCTAAAATTAGGTTAGGGTGGGGGTTAGGACTAGGGTTAGGTCTAGGCTTCTTGTTAGTGTTAGAATAAGGGCTAGGTTAGGGCTAGGATAAGGGCTACGTTTGTGTGAGATTTATGGCTAGCATTAGGGCCATGGGTAATGTAAGAGCTAGGGATATGGTTATGGCTAGTTTTAGGGTTAGGGTTATGGATAAGTCTAGTGTTCTAGTTAGGTTTTGGTTTAGGATAAAATATAGAGCTAGGGTTTGTTTTAGGGTAGTGGTCATTGTTCGGGTTAGGGTTAGGTTTAGAGTGAGGGCCATATTTAGGATTAGCATTGGGTCTAGGGATAGAGTTAGTCTTTAAGTTAGGTTAACGGTTATTCTTAGGGCTAGTGCTAGTTTTTTGTTTAGGGCTAAGGCTATATTTATGACTCTATTTAGGATCAGGTTTGGTCTAGTTGTAGTGTTACTGTTAGGTTTAGGTATAGTTTTACCAGAGTTAGGGTTTGCTTTAGGGTTAGTGTCAGGTTTAGACCTAGGGTTAGTGTTAGGGTCAGAAAAAGGATCAGGTTTAGAGTTAGTGTTAGAGCTAGAATGAGGGCTAGGGTTTGGTCTAGTAATAGAGAAGGGTTTGAGGTAGGCTAAGGATTATGGTTAGGACTAGGGTACCATTAAGGTGAGGGTTTGGCTTAGAGTAAGGAATAGGGCTAGAGTTAGAGTTAGGGTTGGGTTAGGGTTAGGGTTAGGTTTAGGGTTATACCTAAGTTTAGGCCTCAGTATAGGGCAAGGATTTGTGTTAGCATTAGGGCTACAGCTAATGAAAGATCTAGGATTCCAATTAATGCTAGTTCTAGGGTTAGCCTTAGGGCAATGTTTAAGCTAGGGTTACTGTTAGAGTCAGAGTAAGGGTCAGGTTTACTTCTAGAGTTAGGGTTAGGACTCAAATTAGGGCTACATTTAGGGCTAGGTGTAGGGTTAGCATTTGGTTTAGGTTAAGGTTTAGAGTTAGGGTTATGGCTCGATTTTGTTTTAGGGCTAGGGTACTGTTAGGGCTAGTTTTCCAATTAGCATTAGGGTTAAGGCTAGTGTTAGAGTGAGCTTTAGGCTTAAGGTTAGGGTTAGATCCAGGTTTAGGGCTAGCGTGAAGGTTAGGGCTAAGGTTGGGCCTAGGGATATGGATAGGTTTTGGGTTATGGTAACGGATAGGTTTAGAACTAGGGATAGGGCTAGGGCGAGAATTAGAGTTAGTCTTAGGGCTAGGAATAGTGTTAGGTTTAGGGTTAGGGCAAAATTAGGGCTAGATTAGAGTATGGTTAGTTGTAGGTTTAGGCCTAGTTTTAGGGCTGTGTTTAGTGTTAATATTAGGGTTACGGTAAGGTATGATGTTACAGCTACATTTTGTGCTAGGGCAAAGCATAAAATTAGGGTTAGGGCTAGGCTTAATTTTAGGGTTAGGATTAAGGCTAGGCTTAGGGATATGATTAGGGCTAGTATTTGTGTTAGGGTTAGGGCTAAGATTATGGATAGGGCTATGTCAGGTCTCGGGTTATGGTTAGGGATAGTTTTAGGCTAAAGATTATGTCCAGGTTTATTTTAAGTGTTAGGTTGAAGTTTAGGATCAGGTTTACAGCTAGGGGTATTATTAAGGTCAGAGTCAGGGTTAGGGTATGTGTTAGGTGAAGGATTAGGCTTAGGGCTCAAATTAGCATTGGGGTTAGTGTTAGGGTTAGGGTAATAGATACGCTTAAGTTTAGGGTTAAGGTTAGATTTAGAGTAATGAACAGGTTTATGGTTAGGGATAGGGCTAGGTTTAGGCCTAGGGATGGAATTTGGTTAGGGTTATGGTTGGGGTAATAGATTGGATTAGAGCTACAGTTTGGACTAGGGTTATCGTTAGGTTAGAGCTATGGTTAGGGTTAGGCCTAGGGTTAGAATTTGGTTAGGGTTAATGTTAGGGTAATGGATAAGATTATAGCTAGGGATGGGGCTGGGATTATGGTTGGGATTAGGGCTATGGTTTTGGTTATATTTCAGGTTAGGACAAGGTTTAGGTTTATGGTTAGGTTTAGGTTAAGTTTTAGGGCTAAGGTTAGGGTTAGAAATAGGGTTAATGCTAGGTTTAGGGCTCTGATTAGGTCTAGGTTTTGAGTTAGATTAGGGCTATTCAGGACTAGGGCTAATGTTAGAACTAGGCTTATGATTATGGCTAGTGTTAAGTTTAGCATTATGTCTAAATCTAGTGTGTAGATTAGGTTTAGGTTTAGGGGGATGATTAGAGATAGGGTTCGTGTTACTGTCAGTGTCAGGATCATTGTTACTGATCAGAGTTAGGGATAGACTCGAATTAGGGCTAGGGTTAAGGCTAGGTGTAGGGTTAGAGTTTGTGTAAGGGTTAGGGTAAGAATTAGTGATAGGTCTAATTTCAAATCTAGGATTATGGTTTGGTTAGGGTTAGGGTTAGGGCTTTGTCACAGTTTTGTTTTACAGCTAGGGCTACTTTTAGGATTAGCGATAGTGTTAGCGCTAGTGGTATGGTGAATGTTAGGCTTAGATTTATTTTTATGGGTAGATCTAGGTTTAGGGCTATGACTATGTTTAGGGCTCAGGTTACAGCTAGTGTAAGGGTTATTAATGGATAGAGTTAGAACTTGAAATAGGGCTAGGGCGAGAGTTAGAGTTAGTCTTATTGCTAGAGTTAGGGTTAGGTTTAGGGTTAGGGCTAAATTAGGGCTAGATTAGGGCTTAGGTTAGTGTTTCGGTAGGCCTAGGGTTAGGGTTAGGTTTA
The DNA here is from genome assembly GCF_047511675.1 of Marmota flaviventris. Classification (NCBI taxonomy): domain Eukaryota; kingdom Metazoa; phylum Chordata; class Mammalia; order Rodentia; family Sciuridae; genus Marmota; species Marmota flaviventris. Next base: position 6,121 of record NW_027287765.1, on the reverse strand, counting down.
GGGGAATGGATGAGGTTATAGCTAGGTTTCGGGCTAGCATGAGGGTAGAATTATAGTTAGAGCTTGTGTTAGGATTAAGGCTACATTTAGTGGTAGGATGACAGTTTGTTTTAGGGCTAGGGCTAGGATTAGGGATAGGGCAAATGTCATGTCTAGATTTATGGTTAGTGTTAGTTTTAGGGTTAGGTTACGGCTAGGTCTAGTGTAAGGGTTAGGTTTAGGTAAGGGTCAGGTTTAAACCTAGGTGTATTTTTAGGGTCAGGGTCTGGTTAGGGTTTGGTTTAGGTTAAGTTTTAGGGTTAAGGATTGAATTAGCTTTAGGGTTATTGTTACAGATAGGCTAATGGATAGGATTATGTTTATGGTTCAGGTTAGATTTAGAGTAATGGATAGGGTTAGCATTACACCTAGGGTTAGCATACTAGTTAGGCTCATCTTTAGGGCAATGAATAGTGTTAGAGCTAAGGTTAGGGCTAGGAATAAGGTTATGATTAGGGCTAGGGTTAGGGTTAGTCCTAGGGTTAGTGTCAGGCATAATTTTAGGGTAAGTATTAGAATTTGAGCTAGGGTTAGGTCTTGGGCGAGGGTTAGGTTTAGAGTCAGGGATAGGGTTAGGGTTAGGTTTATATTTAGGGAATGGGTTAGAGTTTGAGCTAGGTTTAGGGCTTGGGCGAGTGTAGGATTAGGCTTAGGTCTAGGATTATGGTTACGGTTATGATTAGGGCTAGGTTTAGGGCTAGGATAGGACTAGGTTTTGTGTGAGGTTTATGGCAAACATTAGGGTATGGGAAATATAAGAGATAGGAATATGTTTATGGCTAGTTTTAGGGTCAGGGTTATGGAAATGTCTAGTGTTAGGGTTAGGTTTTGGGTTAGGATAATGTTTAGAGCTAAAGTTTGTTTAGGGTTAAGGGTCATTTTTCAGGATAGGGTTAGGTTTAGAGTTAGTGCCCGAATTACGACTAGCGTTGGGTCTAGGAATTGGGTTAGCCTTTAAGTTAGCTTAACAGTTATTGTTAGGGTTAGTGCTAGGTTTTTGTTTAGTACTAGGGCTATATTAATGACTATATTTAGAATTAGGTTTCATGTAGTCCTAGTGTTACTGTTAGGTTTACGTGTATGTTTACCTGTAAGTGTAGTGTTATGGTTCGGTTTATGGTTAGGGTCAGGTTTAGATCTAGGGTTAGTGTTAGGATCAGAATAAGAGTCAGGTTTAGAATTAGGTTAAAGATAGAATGAGGGCTAGGATAGGACTAGTAATAGAGTTAGGGTTTGGGGTAGGCGAATGATTAATTTTAGAAATATGGTAGCATTAGGGTTAGAGTTTGACTTAGGGAAAGGGATAGGGTTTAAGTTAGGGTTAGGTTTAGGGTTAGGTTTTGGGCTAGGGTTAGGGTTAGAGTTAGAGTTAAAAAATAGGTTTAGGTCTTGAATTGGGGCTAGGATTTGTGTTATCATTAGGGCTACAGCTAAGGAAAAAAAACTAGGTTTTTGTTTAGGGTTAGTTCTAGGGTTAGTGTTAGGGCAATGTTTAGAGCTAGGGTTAGTCTAGGGGCTGAGTTAGTGTCAGGGTTATTTCTAGGGTTAGGGTTAGGACTCAAATTAGTGCTAGGTTTAGGACTATTTGTATCTTTAGGGTTTGGTTTAGTTTAAGGGCCAAGGATATGGATCGGTTTTGTTTTAGGTTATGGTAGATTTAGCACTAGTTTTCAATTAGCATTAGGGTTAGGGCTAGCTAGTGTTAGGGTAAGGTTTATACTTAATTTTAGTTTTAGATCCAGGTTTAAGCCCTGGGTGAAGGTTAGGGCTAAGTTTGGGGCTAGGGATAGGGCTAGCTTTTGGGTTATGATAAGGGATACGTTTAGAACTAGGGCTAGGGCTAGGACAAGAATTAGAGTTATTCTTAGGGATAGGGATAGGGTTAGGTTTACTGTGAGGGCTAAATTAGGGCTAGGATTAGTGCTAGGGTTAGTGTTAGATTTAAGCCTAGGTTTAGGGCTAGGGTTAGGGTTAGCTTTAGGGTTAGGGTAAGGTATGATGTTACAGCTATGTTTAGTGCTAGGACAAGGGATAAAATTAGGGTTAGGGCTAGGGTTAAAATTAAGGTTAGGAATAAGGCTAGGCTTAGAACTAGGTCTAGGGATAGGGCTAATGTCAAATATAGGGTTAAGGTTAGGCTAGAGTTAGGGATAGGGCTATGGCTCAGTTTTGTTTTACAACTAGGCCTAGGTTTATGGCTAGTTTTATGATTAGTGATAGTGTTAGGGCTAGTGGTAGGGTGAAGTTTAGGCTTAGATTTATTTATATGGTTAGATCTAGGTTTAGGTCTATGGCTAGGTTTAAGGCTAAGGTTAGGCCTAGTGTTAGGGTTATGGTAACGGATAGGGTTAGAACTAGAAATAGTGCTAGGGCAACAGTTCAAGTTAGTCTTGGGCTAGCGTTAGGGGTAGGTTTAGGGTTAGGTCTAAATTAGGGCTAGGATTAGTGCTAGGGTTAGTGTTAGGATTAGGCCTAGGTTTAGAGTTAGTGTTAGTGTTATGGTTAGGATTAGGTTTAGGGGAATGAATAGGGTTATAGCTAGGTTTAGGGGTATGGCAAGGGTTAGAATTAGGGTTAGGACTAATGTTAGGGTTTGGGTTAGGATTAAGTCTAGTTTTATGGTTAAGCTGAGGGTCTGTGTTAGGGCTAGGGCTAGGATTAGGGCTAGGGCTAAAGTCAGGTCTAGGTTCATGGTTAATATTAGTTTTAGTGTTAGGTTATGGCATAGCGTCTAGTATAAGGGTTAGGTATAGGGTAGGGGTCAGGTTTAGAGCTAGGTGTATTATTAGGGTGAGGGTCCGGGTAGGGTTTGGTTTAGGTTAAGATTTGGGGTTAATGCTTGAATTAGCAGTGTCTTAGGTTAAGGGTTAGGGTAATGGATAGAATTACCGGTTCCGGTTAGGTTTAGAGTAATGAATAGTGTTAGTGTTAGCAATATGGTTATCATTAGCCCTAGGGATAGCATTTGGGTTAGGCTTATCTTTAGGGTAATGGATAGGGTTAGAGCTAAGGTTAGGGCTAGGCTTAAGGTTACGTTTATGGTTAGGGTTAGGGTTAGGACTAGGGTTAATGTTAGGGTTAGGTTTAGGGTAAGTGTAGGCATATGAGCCAGGGTTAGGCCTAGGGCCAGGGTTAGGGTTTGAGTCAGGGCTAGGGTTAGGTTTAGGGTTAGGGTTATGTTTAGACTAAGGATTAGAGTTTGAGCTAGGTTTAGGGCTAGGGTGAGCGTTAGCATTAGAATTAGGTCTAAGGTTATGGTTTGGGTTATGATTAGGGCTACGTTTAAGGCTAGGATAAGGGCTATATTTTGTGTGTTTACGGCTAATGTTAGGGCTATGGGAAATGTAAGAGCTAGGGATATGGTTATGGCTATTATGAGGGTCAGGGTTATGGATAAGTCTAGTGTTAGTGTTAGGTTTTGGTTTAGGATAAGGTTTAGAGCTAGGGTTTCTATTAGATTAAGGGTAATTGTTGGGTTAGGGTTAGTTTTATGGTTAGGGCCACAATTAGGACTAGCGTTTGGTCTAGTGATAGGTTTAGTCTTTACGTTAGGTTAAGGGTTATTGTTAGGGCTAGTGCTAGGTTTTTGTTTAGGGCTAATTCTAGATTTATGACTCTATTTAGGATTAGGTATGGTCGAGTGCTAATGTTAATGTTAGGTTTAAGTATAGGTTTACCAGTAATGGTGGTATTAGGGTTCGGTTTAGGGTTAGGGTCAGGTTTAGATCTAGGGTTAGTATTAGGGTCAGAATAAGGTTCAGGGTTAGGATTAGGGTCAAAGCTAAAATTAAGCCTAGGTTTAGGACTAGTAATAGAGTTAGGGTTTGGAATAGGCTAAGGATTAAGGTTAGAACTAGAGTAGCATTAGGGTGAGGGTTTGGCTTAGGGTAAGGAATGCGTTAGAGGTACGGGTAGGGTTAGGGTTATAGTCAGGGCTCAGAATAGGGCTAGAATTTGTGTTAGCATTAGTGCTACACCTAATGAAAGAACTAGTTTTTGGATTAGGGCTAGTTCTAGGGTTAGCGTTATGGCAATGTTTACAGCTACCTGTACTGTTAGGGTCCGACTCAGGGTCAGTGTTATTTCTATGGTTAGGGTTAGGACTAAAAATAGGGCAAGTTTAGGGATAGGTGTAAGGTTAGTGTTTGGTTTAGGTTAAGGGTTAGGGTTAGGATTATGGCTCAGTTTTGTTTTAGGTGTAGGGTAGGGTTAGGGCTAGTTTTCCAATTAGCATTAGGTTTAGGGCTAGTGTTAGGGTGAGGTCCGGGCTTAAGGTTAGGATTTACAACCAAATTTAGAACTAGGGTGATGTATAGAGTTAGGGGTAGGGCTAGGGATAAGGCTAGGTTTTGGGTTATGGTAAGAGATAGGTTTTGAACTTCGGATAGGGCTAGGACAAGAGTTAGAGTTAGTCTTAGGGCTAGGGATAGGATTAGGTTTAGGATCAGGTTTAAATTAGGGGTAGAATTAGCCCTAGGGTTTGTGTTAAGTTTTGGCCTAGAGTTAGGGTTAGGGTTATGGTAAGGTATGATGTTACAGCTACATTTTGGGATAGGACATGAAATAAAATTAGGGTTAGGGCTCTGGTTAAGGTTAGGACTAGGATTAAGGCTAGTTTTAGGGCTAGGATTAGGGGTAGGGTTTGAGTTAGGGTTAGGGCTAGGATTAGGTCTAGGGCTAATGTCAGTTCTAGGGTTATGGTTAGGGATAGTTTTAGGTTTAGGTTTATGGCCAAGTGTATTTTAAGGGTTACATTGAGCATTAGGGTCAGGTTTACAGCTAGGGGTATTATTAGGGTCAGAGTCAGGGTTAGGGTATGGGTTAGGTTAAGGTTTACTGTTAGGGCTAAAATTATCATTAGGGTTAGGGTAATGGATATGGTTAGGTTTCAGATTCACTTTAGGTTTCATTTAATGGACAGGGTTAGGGTAAGGCATAGGGTTAGAGTTAGGCCTAAGGTTCAAATTTGGTTAAAGATATGGTTCAGGTAATTGATAAGATTAGAGCTACTGTTAGGACTAGGGTTATGGTTAGGTTAGTGCTATGGTTAGAGTTAGGCCTAGTGTTAGAATTTGCTTAGGGTTATGGTTAGGATAATGGAGAAAATTATATCTAGGTTGAGGGCTAGTGTTATGGTTAGGAAAAGGGCTATGGTTTGGTTTAGGTTTCAGGTTAGGACAAGGTTTAGGTTTAGGGTTAGGTTTAGGTTAAGCATTAGGGATAGGGATAGGGTTAGGACTACAATTAAAACTAGGATTAGGGCTTGGATTAGGGCTAGATTTTGGGTTAGGTTAGGGCTAGTGTAGGACTATGGCTAATTTAAGAACTAGGGTTATTATTAGGGCTAGTATTAGGGTTAGCATTAGGACTAGGTCTAGTGTTTCAATTAGGTTTAGGTTTAGGGGGGTGATTAGAGATAGGGTTAGTGTTAGGGTCAGAGTCAGGATCAGTGTTAATTTTAGGATTAGGAATAGGACTCAAATTAGGGCTAGGGTTAAGGCTAGGTGTAGGGTTAGGATTTGTGTTAGTGTTAGGGTAAGAATTAGGGATAGGGCTAATGTCAGGTCTAGGGTTATGTTTAGGTTAGGGTTAGGGTTGGGGCTATGGCTCAGTTTTGTTTTAGAGCTAGGGCTCTTGTTAGGATAGGTTGGGGATTATCGATAGTGTTAGGGCTAGTAATAAGGTGAGTAAATCTTATATTAATTGTTATGGTTAGATCTAGGTTTAGGGCTAGGGCTATGGTTAGGGCTAAAGTTAGGGCTAGTGTTACGATTATGATAATAGATAGGGTTAGAACTAGAAATAGGGCTAGGGCAAGAGTTAGAGTTAGTCTTAGTGCTAGGGTTAGAGGTAGGTTTAAGGTTAGGGCTAAATTAGGGCTGGGTTTAGCACTAGGGTTAATTTTAGGGTTAGGGCTAGGGTTAGGTCAGTGTTAGTGTTAGAGATAGGGTTAAGTTTAGGGAAAAGGATGGGGATATAGCTAGTTTTAGGGATAGGGTGAGAGTAGAATTAGGGTTAGGGCTAGTTTAGGGTTTGGGTTATGATTAAGGCTAGCTTTAGGACTAGGTTTGAGAGTTTGTGT
>NW_027287764.1:0-66113 GCF_047511675.1 Marmota flaviventris | reverse complement strand
CTCGGGTTCTATGTTTCAGGCCTAGGCCTTAAACCTACGTATAACCTCATGCTATACCCAAAAACTAACCATAAGCCTAAATATAACCCTAACCCACACCTTAAAGCTAGGCCTAACACAAAGCCTAGTGCTAATCCTAGCCTTTATTTATTCCTATCCTTACCCTAAACCTAGCAATAAAACTAACTCTAACTCTTGCCCTAGCCCTAGCTCTAGTTCAATCCTTAGCCTTAATCCTAATCCTAGATCTAAGCCTAGGTCTAAATCTAAACCTAACTCTAAATTTAACTGTAACAATAAGCCTAAACCAAACCCTAACACTACCCCTAATCATAATTCTGATCCTAAAATGTGCCCTATCCCTAGCCCTAGGCATAAACCAAAACCAAGCCACAACCCTAATTCTAACCCTTAATCTAAATCAAACCCTAAACCTACAACTAATTCTAAAACTAACTCTAAATCTAACCCTGACCCTGACACCTACTCTTACAGTAATCCTAGCTCTAAACATCACCCTAACCTAAAATTAACCCTAACACTCTGTCTAGCCTTAACCTAACCCTAAATCTAGCCTTAATCATAACCCTACTTTAGTCATTGTCCTAATTGTAGCCCAAACGTAACACAAATTCTACCCCTAATCCGAGCCCTAACCCTAGCTTTAACCATAATACTAGCCGTAACCCTAACCCTAACACTATCCCTAACCCTAACTCTAACCCTATTCCTTACACTAATCCAAACCCTAAACCAAATGCTAACCCTAGTACTAATCCTAATCCATAGCGTAACTTAAACTCTAACCATAATACTAGTATTAACCCTAGCCATTGTTCTACCTCTAAACCTAACCTTGACCTTAATCTGACAAAACAGTAAACCAAGGTCTAAACCTAACCCTAAACCTAAACCAAAACCTAACACTAGCCCTACTGGCAACACTATACCTATACCTAAGTCTAACACTAGACCTAGACCCAAAGCTAATGTTAACTATAGCTGTTAACTCTAGCCCTAGACCTAAAAAAAATGTAGCACTAGCACTAACAATAACCCTTTACCTAAACCGAACACTTACCCTACACCTAGACCTAAACCTAGTCCTATTTCTGGCTCTAACCCTAACGCTAAACCTATCCCCAAAACTGACCCTAATTCTAACACTGAATCTAGCTTTTAAGCATGACACTAACTCAAAACCTACACCTAACACTAGACCTAGCAATAACCCTAACACTAAAACTAGCCTTAAACATAACCCTAGCTCTTACATTAACCATAGTCCTAACCCTAGCCCTAAACCTAACATAAAACCTAGACCTAATCCTAGGCCTAAACTTAGCTATAAGCATAACACTTAGCCTAACCCTAGACCAAAACCTCACCCTAACCTAAGCCTTGCCTTAGACTTAACCCTTGCTGAAAGCCTAAGCTTTACACTAGACATAACCCTAGCTCTATCCTAAACCCTATCCCTAACCCTATTCCTAATCCTAACATTAAACCTAGCCTGAAATTTAGCTCTAACCATATCCATTACCCTAACCCTAACCCTAACCCTAATTAAAACCCCATCCTTAACACTAAACCTAACTCTCACCATAAATGTAAACCTTGATCTAAACCTAAACCTAACCCTCTCTCTAGCCCTAACTCTAGCTCAAACACAAACCCTTACCATAACTTAACCATAATTCTAGCCCTAAACCTACCACTTATCCTAACCCTAAAACTTACCCCAAATCACACCCTATCCCTATGCCTAAACCTAACCCTAATCCTAGACTTAATCCAAATCGTAACCTAGCCCTAACCCTAGATCTAAAACTATCCATTACACTAAACATAACCCTAACCCTAATGGTAACCCTAACCCTATTGCTAAACCTAACTCATCCATTACCCTAAACCATAACTGAAACCTCAACTAAACCCTATCCATTACTCTAATCCTAAACATAAAGTTAATGCTAATTCGAGCCTTAACACTAAACGTTTAACTAAACCAAATGCTAACTCTAACCCTGACCCTTACCCTAATAATAACCCTATCCCTAAAGCTGACCTTTAACCTAAACCTAACTCTTACATAGACCTAGCCATAACCTAATCCTAAAACTATTTTTAACATTGACCCTAGACCTGATATTAGCCCTAGACCTGGTCTTAGCCATAACCCTCACAGAAACCCTAGCCCTTAATCTAGCCCTATACCTACCCTTAATCATAATCTGAAACCTAACCCTAGGCCTAATCCTAATTCTAACACTCACCCTATTCCTAAAGCTAGCTAAAACATCACACATTTCACTAAACTTAACCTTAACACCAATGCTAACCCTAACTCTAGCCCAACCCCTTAGTCTAACCCTAAACTAACCCTAGCCCTAATCCTAAGCCCTAATTTAACTCTAACCCTATCCCTAACTCTAGCCCTAATCCTAGCCATAATTAAGCCCTAACTCTAACACTAATTCTAGCCCTAATCCTAGCCCCAAATTAGCCCTAATCCTAGCCCTCATTTAGCCCTAACTCTAACCCTAATCCTAAAACTACTACTATGACTAATTCTAATTCCCACACTAGCCGTATCCCTAGTTCTAACCATATTCGTTACCATAACCCTAATCGTCACCCTAATCCTAGGCCTAACCCTAGATATAACCCTAACTCAAAACCTTAATTATAATGCTAACCCTAGGTCTAAATCTAAGCCTACCCCTAACGGTAACACTATTCATTATGTTAAATCTAACCTGAACCCTAAACAATCCCCTATCATTACCTTAACCCAAACCCTAATGCTAATTAGAGTTCTAACCCTAAACTCTAACCTAAACAAAAACCCTAAACCTGACCCTGACCGTAATCATAACCCTAGCTCTAAATTTGACCCCTACCCAAAACCTAACACTTACATTAAACATAGTCATAAACCTAACCCTAAAACTATCTCTAACAGTATCCCTAGACCTGACATTCACCCTAACACTAATCCTAGCCCTAACCCTAACACTAGCCCAAGCCCTCATCCTAGCCCTAAACCTAGCCTTAATCATAACTCTAATGAAACCCTAGCCCTAACCCTAATTCTAACCTTCATCCTAGCCCTATCCCTAGCTCTAACCCCATCGATTACACGAAAAATAACCTTAAGGCTAAAACTAGCCCTAGGCCAAAATGTAACCATAAACCTAGCCCTATTCCTATCCCTAATTAAACCCTATACATAATCAAACACTAAGCTAAGCAATAAGACTAACTCTCACTCTCACCCTAGTCCTATTCCTAGTTCTAACCATATCCCTTACCATAATTCTAATCCTAGCCATAAACCAAGGCCTAACAGTAGACCTATCCTTATCCCTAGACCTAACCCTAGTTTTAATTCTAAATCGAAATCTAACTTTAAACCTAAGCCTAAACCTAAACCTAACACTAGCCCTAAACCTAATGCTAAGCCTAAAAACTAGCCCTAAACATAGCCCTAGCCCCCCTGCCCCCCCCAAAAAAAAAAAAAAAAAAAAAAAAAAAAAAAAAAAAAAAAAAAAAAAAAAAAAAAAACAAGCCATAGCCCTAACTTTATCTAGCGTAACACTTACCCAAAAAGTAGTGCTAATCATAACCCTAGTTTTTACTTTAGTTGTAGGCCTAACACTAGACCCAACCTAACCCAAAACCTGGACCTAAGACAAGTGATAACCCTAGTTTTAAACGTAACTCTAAATCTATCCCTAATACATACCCTAACCCTAGATATAACCCTAGCTTTTATGCTGACAATACCATAAGCTACACCCTAAACCTAATTCTAACCCTAGTCCTAACCCTAATCCTTAGCCTAACCCAAACCCTAACCCTAACCCTGACACTTATTCTGACCCTTAACACTAACCATAGGTATAAACCTGACCCTAACCCGAAAGCAAACCCTCACATTAACCCTACCAGTAATCATATACTTAAACCTAAACTTAACAGGAGACATAGACTTAAAATTAATCCTAAATCTATCCATATCTCTAGCCCCAGACCTGAACAACAACCTAGCCCTAGCCCTAACAATAACCCTTAACCTAACCCAAACACTTACCCTACACCTAAACCTAACCCTAGTCCTAATTCTGGCTCTAAACGAAACACTAACTCTAACCTGAACACTGGTCCTGACCCTAACATAATCCTAGCTCCAAAGCTCACCCTAAACAAAAACCTAATCCTAATATTAGACTTAGCCATAACACTAACCCTAAAACTAGCCCTAATCATAACCCTAGCTCTTACATTACCCATGGCCCTAACACTAGGCCTAAACTAAAACAAAACCTAGCCCTAATTTTAGGCCTGAACATAGCCCTAAGTGTAACCCTAAACCTAACCCTAGCCCTAAAACTAACCCTAAGCCTCGCTTTAGACCTAATCCTAGCTCAAAGCCTAAACTTTACCCTTAACATAACCCTAGCCCTATCCCAAACCTAAACCTAACACTAGTCCTAATCCTAACATTGAACATAGCCCTAAACATAGCTCTGCTTTTATCAACTACCCTAATCCTGATCCTAAACATAAGCCTAGCCCTAAACTTAGCTCTAATTCTATCCACTACCCTAACCATAATCCTAACCCTAATGCTAATCCTAAACTTAACAATCACCCAATCACAATCCCTAAACCTATCCATTGCCCTAAACTAACCTGAATCCTAATCCTAATCCTATTCATTACCATAACCCTAACTCTAACCCTAATGATAATTCGAGCCCTAAATCTAAACCTTAACTTAAACCAAACCTTAAGCCAAACACTGACCCTAATAATACACATAGCTGTAAACTTGACCCTTACCCTAAATCTAATGCTTATACTAGACCTAACCATAAACCAAAACCTATCTCTAATGTAACCATAGACCTGACATTAGCCCTAGCCCTAATCCTAGCCCTAACCCTAACAGGAACACTAGCTCTCATCCTAACCCAAAACTTAGCCTTAATCATAACCCTAACCCTAATGCTAACACTTTCCGTAGCCCTAAAACTAGATATAACCCCATTGCTTACCCTAAACATAATGCAAACCCAAACCCTAACACTAAACCTGGCCCTGACTTTAACCCTAGGACTAACCCTAATATTAACCCTAGCCCTAATCCTAAACCTAACCCTAATCCTACCTTTAACACTATCTATAACTCCCGCCGTAGCCCTAGCCCTAATTCTAACCCTATCACTTACCGTAACCTTATTCCTAGCCATAGCCTAGAATAACCCTGACCTTACATTACACCTTGCGTTAACACTATTTCTAAACTTAACACTCAATCTAACCCTAATTCTACACCTAAACCTAACCCTAACACTAATCCTAACCCTAACGCTAATCCTAAAACTACCCCTAACCATAGGCTTAGACCTAAAAACAAAACTGAGCCATAACACAAACCATAAACTTTTACCTAAATCAAATGCTAACCTTATATCAAGCCCTAAGCTTAGCCCTAATTTTGAGTCCTAAACTTAATCGTAAAACTACCCCTAAACCTGTCTCTGACATTAACACTAACCCTACCTCTAAACATCACCCTAAACTTAAACCTTAACCTAACACTAGACCTGGTCCTAACCCTAAATCTAAAACTAGTTGTAATCAAACCCTAGATCATACACTAGCTGTAACCTTAAAACCTAATGCTAACCCAAACCTAGCCCAAATCTGATACCTAACCCTAGCATTCACCATAACTCTAACCCTAACACTAGCCCTAACCCTAACACAAACCCTAGCTCTAACCCTAGCTCTAACCTTATACTGTACCCAAGCCAAATCCCAACCCTAATGCTAAACCTAGTCCTAAAACTAATCCTTAGTCTAACCCAAACACTAAACCTAATACTACTCCTAACCCTAGCCCTCAATCTTGTTATAATTATAACCCAAAATTTAACCTTAACCCTGACCCTTATTCTGACCCTGAACCTAAATGAATCCCTAACACTAGCCCTACCCATAACCCTATATCTAAACCTAACCCTATCACTAGCTCAAGATTAAACCTAATCCTAAATCTAGCCATAGCTTTAACCAAGACCTAAACAGAAAACTAGACCTAGCTCTAAGGATAATCCTTAACCTAAGCCAAATATTAACCATACCTCTAGACCAATCCAATCCTAATTCTGGCTCTAGGCTAACCCTAACCCTAATCCAAACACAGACCCTGACACTAACACTAACCCTAGCTATAAAACTGACCCTAACCAAAACCTAAAACTAACACTAGACTTAGCCATAACCATAAACATAACACTTACATTACCATAGCACTAAAACTAGCTCTAAACCTAACACAAAATGTAGGCCTAAAACTAGCCCAAAGCATAACCCTAATCCTAACCTAAACTTATACCTTACCCTAAGCCTAAACCTCACTCTAACCCTAAACCTCGCCTTACAACTAACCCTAGATAAAACCCAAAACTATACCCTAAACATAAACCTAGCCCTATCCCTAAACCTAATACTAATCCTAGCTCTAATCATAATGTTAACACTATCCCTAATACTATCTCTAAATTTATCCATTACCCTAAACCGAACATTAACCCTAATGATAACCCTAGCTCTAATCATTATTGTAAACCTAATCCTAGACCTACCCCTAAACCTAACACTCATCATAGCCTTAACCCTAGACAAAACCCTAACCCTTACTCTAACACTAACCCTAGCCCAAACCCTGATATTGAAACTAAACCTGAAACTACCCATAACCCTAGCCTGACAACAAGCCCTATCCATTACCCTAACTCAAATGATAATTTTAGCCCTAAACTTAACAGTAAACCTAAACCTAAAACTACCCATAAACCTAACCCAACATCTAACCCTATCCATTAACCTAACTCTAAAGATAACCTTAGCCCTAACCCTAACACTAGCCCTAACCTTAACCGTGAATCTAACCCTAGACATAATCCTAAACCTAACCCTCACCCTAGCACTAACCCTATCTCAAAACCTAACCTGAACCCTAAACCTAACCCCAAAGGTAAAACTAGCCCTAGCCCTAACCTTAACTCTAGCCCTAATCCTATCCAAAATCCTAGCCCTAACCCTAGCTCTAATGCTACTATTATGCTAACAATGACCCTAACCCAATTGCTAACCCTAGGCCTAACCCTAACCCTATCACTAACCCTAACCCTACAAATTACCCTAATCTTAACCTGAATCCTAAACCTAAACCTATCCATACACCTAACCCTAATTCTAAGCCTAATGCTAATTTGAGCTCTAACCCTAATAATTAACCAAACACAAACCCGAAACCTGACCCTGACCCTAAAAATACACCTTACTCTTAAACTGGGCCTTTCCCTAAACCTAACATTAGACCTAGCCATGAAAATAACCCTATAACTATCCCTAGCTGTAACCCTAAATTTGACATTACCCCTATACCTAAAACTTGCTCTAACCCTATCACAAACCCTAGCCCTTATCCTAACACCAAATCTAGCGTTAATTCTAACACAAACCTAACAATAGACCGAAACCTAATTCTAATCATCGGCCTATCCCTAAACCTAGCTATAACCCTTTCCCTAAACCTAACCCTAAACCTAATATTAAATATAGCCCTAACCATAGGCCTAACCCTAATACTAATTCTAGACATATTCCTAGCCCTAATTTATCCCTAAACTTAACCCTAACCCTAGCCTTAAGACTAACTCTAACTATTGCCCTAGCTCTATACCTAGTTCTAACCCTATCCCTTACCATAACCCAAATACTAGACCTAACCTTAGCCCTAACTCTAGCCATAGCCCTAACCGTACAATTAACCATAACTCTAAATGTACCCCAAAGCCTAAACTCACCCTATCACTAGTAATAACACTAACATTAATTATAAAACTACCCTTAACTTTATCTTTAGCCCTAGAACCTAAGGAGCTATATCACTAACCCTAACCCTTAACCTAAACCAAATCCTAACCCTACATCTAGCCCTAAGCCTACCCCTAATTCGAGTCCTATCCCCAATCCTAAAAGTAATGCTGACCCTGACTCTGAACCTAAACTAACCCTAGCTCAAAACATCACACTGAACTTAAACCTAATCATGAAAGTAGACTTAGCAATAACCGTAACCCTAAAATGAGCCCCAATCATAACCCTAGTACTTACATTAGCTGTATCCCTAACACTAGCCCTAATTTTACCCAAAATCTAGGCCTACTGCGAGCCCCAACGCTAGCTTTAATCTTAACTCTAAACCTAAACCAAGTCCTAACCCTTACCCTAAAACTAACCCTGACTTTAATCCTTGCACTAATCCTAAACCTAACACCCTAACACTAACACTAACCATAACACTAGCCCTAACCCTAGCTATAACCCTAACCCTAACCCTAATCCTAACCCTAATGCTAACTCTCGGCCTAACCCTAATCCATTCGCTAACCCTACCTATCCATTACCCTAAACATAACCCTAACACTAAACCTAAGCATACAGTAAACCTAGACGGAACACTAACCCTAAACTGGCCCTAATTGTAACCTTAGTTCTTACATTAGCCATAGCCCTAAAGCTAACACAAAATCTAGCCTAGCCCCAATCCAAGCTCTAACCCTAGCTTTAAACCTAACCCTTAACCTAACCCTAGCCCTAAACCTAACCATAGCCCTAACACTAGTGCTAAACATATCCCTTACCCTAAGCCAAACTCTAAACTTAAATGTACCCTAGTCCTAAACCTAATACTGAGCCTAACTCAAAACCTAACTCTATTACTAGTCCTACCCTTAATCCTCAATCTAGCTCTATCACTATCCCAAACCCTAAATCTAACCCTGAACTTTATTCTGACCCTAACATTAACCATAGGCCTAAACCTGACCCTAACCCTAAACCGACTCCTAATATTGGCACTACCTGTAACCCTATAACTAAACCTTACCCAACACTAGACCTAGACCTACACTTAATCCTTTATCTAGTAAAAATTCTAAGCCTAGGCTTAAACAAAAATGTATTCCTAGCCCTAATAATAACCCATAACCTAACCCAAACACTAACCCTATCCCTAGACCAAATCCTAGTCTTAATGGTTGACCTAACAATAAACCTAACCCTAAACTGAACACTGACCCTTATCCTAACACAAACCCTAGCTCTAAAACTTATCTTTACAAAACACATAACCCTAACACTAGACCTAGCCATATCACTATTCCTGAAACTAGCCATCACCATAGGCCAAAACCTACCTCTAACTCTATCCATTACCCTAACCCTAAACCTAACACTAATGCTAAACCTAGCCCTAACCCTCACACTGATTCTTACCCTAATCCTCGTCCTAGTACAAACACTAGCTCAATCCCTAACCCTTAAACTTAACCTAACCCTAACACTAACCCATGGCCTAAACCTAAACCGAACCTAAAACCTAGACCTAATCCTAACATTAACCCTATCCCTAACCCTAGCTCTAAGCCTACATATTGCCCAACTCTAACCCTAAACTTAATGATAACCCTAGCCCTAACCCTATCTCTAACCCCACTCATTACCCTAAACCTAAATCTAGCCCTGATGATAACCCTAGCCCTTACCCTAAATCTACCCTAACACTAACCCTAGACATAACCATAAACCTAACCTTTGCCATAGAGCTAACCCTTGTTCAAACTTTAACCATTACCCTAAACCTAACACTAAACCTATCCCTAACCATAACCTTAAGCCTAAACCTAATCCTAACCCTAACCCTAACACAACATTAAACTCTATCCAATACCGTAAACCTAATGTAAATCCTAGCCCTAAACTTAACATTAACCTTGAACCTAAACATAACTATAACCTAGACGTAACCCTAAACCTAACCCTTGCCCAACTGCTAACCATTGTTCAAACTTTAAACTATACACTAAACCTAAACCTAACCCTAACCCTAGGCCTAACCCTAACTCTAGCCTTAATAATAACCATAACCCTAGGCCTAACAATAGCCCTTACCTTAAGCACAACCATAACCCTAAGGCTAACCCTAGGCATAACCCTAACACTTTTGCTAACTCTAACCCTATCAATAACCCTAAACCTATCATGAACACTATACCAAAACCTATCATTACCCTAACCAAACCTTAATGCTAATTAAAGTCTAAAACTAAACCCTAACCTAAACCAAACCTGAAACCTAATTCTAACCCTAATAATACCCCTAGCTCTAAACCTGACCCTTACCCTAACCCGAACCCTTACAATAGACCTACCTGTAAATGTAACCCTCAATCTATCCCTAATGTAAGCCTAGACCTGACACTAGCCCTAGACCTAATTCTTTCCATAACCCTAACACAAACCCTAGCCATCATCCTAGCCCTCAATCTATACTTATTACTAAATCAAACCATAACCCTATCCCTAACAGAAATTCTCACCTTTGACCTAGCCCAAAAACTAGTTCTAACCCCATCCCTTCCCCTAAACCTAATGCTATCCCTAAACCTAAACCTAAGCCTAAACTAGGCCTAACCTTAATACAAACATTAGACCTAATCCTAGCCCTAATTTGGTCCTAAACCTAACGTAACACTAGCCTTAAGACTAACTCTTTCTCTCGCCCTAGGCATATTGCTAGTTCTAACCCCATCCCTTACCATAATCCTATCATTTACATTAGCCCTAAACTTAGCTCTAGCCCTAATCCTATATCAAACCCTAACTCTAAATCTAATGCTAACCCTAAGCTAAACCTCTCACTAACACAAGCTGTAACACTAATACTAGTCCTAAAACTAGACCTAACCAAGCCCTAACCCTACAAAAAAAAAAAAAAAAAAAAAAAAACTGAGCCATAGCTCTAACCATAACCTTTAACATCAACCAAACCCTAAGCCTACACCTAGCCCTAAACCTAGCTCTAATTAGAGTCCAATTCCTAAACCTAAAACAAATCCTGACCCTGACCCTGACCCTAACACTAACCCTAGCTCTAAACATCACTCAAAACCTAAACCTAAACCTAACCCTAGACCTAGGCCTAACCCTAACCCTAACACTAACCCTAACCCCAGTTCTTACATTGGTTGGAGCCCTAAACCTAGCCCTAACCTAACACAAAACCTATCCCTAATCAGAGCCATAACACTACATTTAACCCTAACCATAACCCTAATTCCTGCACTAACACTTACCCTAAAGCTAACCCTAACCCTAACCCCTGAGGTAACCCAAAACCTATCCATAACCCTAGCCTTAATCCTAACCATAAACGTAGACCTAACCCAAGCTGTAACCCTATCCATTACACTAATTCTAATATTAAACCAAATGCTAAACCTAGAATAACCCTAAATCTATTCCTAAACCTAAACTTATAAATTACACTAAACCTCACCTGAACCCTAAACCTAACCATATCCATAAATCTAATCCTAACCCTAATAATCTTAACCCTAAAACTATCTCTAACCATAACCCTAGAACTGACATTAGCCATAGCCCTAATGAAGCCCTAATTTTAAGCCTCGCCATAGTTCTAAAGCTAGCTATAACATCATACCTAACCATTACCATAAGCATAACCCAAGCCATAAACCTAGGCTCAGCCTTAATACTAACCCTAGCTCTAATTCTAGCTCTAATTAAGCCCTAATTCTAACCCTAAATCTAATCTTAACACTAACACTTGCCCTAGCCCTATCCCTAGTTCTAACTCTATCCATTATGATAAATCAAACCCTAGTCCTAACCCTAGCACTAACATTTGCTGTAGCCCTAAACCTAGATCGAACCCTAACTCTAAATCTAAATCTAACCCTAAACCTAAACCACACCCTAACACTAGCTCTAACCTAATGCTAATTTGAAAACTAGCCCTAACCCAAGCCCTAGCTCTCAAGCAAAACTGAGCCATTTCACTGACCCTAATCCTTAACCTAAACCAAAACCTAACCCTACAGCTAGCCCTAACCCTAGCCATAATTGGGGTACTAACCCTAACCCTAGAAATAATACTAACCCTGACTGTAACCTTAACACTAACCCTAGCTTTACACATCACCCTATCCCAAAACCTAATCCTAACACTAGACCTCACCTTAAACCTAAGCCTAAAACTAGCCCTAATCGTAATGCCAGTTCTTAAATTAGCCATAGCCCTAAACCTAACACAAAACCTAGCCCTAATAAAAGGCCTCACCCTAGCTTTAACCCTAATTCTATCCCTAGTCCTAATCCTAGCTCTAACTCTATTTCTTACACTTAATAAACCCTCAACCTATTGCTACCCTAGTCCTAACCCTAATTCTACGCCAACCCCTAACCCTAACTCTATTATTGTTTTAATCCTAACCCTCATTCTAGCACTAAACTTAACCCAAACCATAACTCTAACCCTGACACTTATTCTGACCCTAACCATTATCTGAAAAGTAACACTAGCCCTACCATTAACCCTAAACCTAAACCTAACAATAACACTAGCCCTAGTCTAAACCTAATCCTAAATATAGCCATAACCCTAGCCTTAGCCCTAACAATAACCCTTAACTTAAACCAAACACTAACTGTACCGCTACACCTAACCCTAGTCCTCATTCAGGACCTAACCCTAAACCTAATCCTAAGCTGAACCATGACATTTACCCTAACAAAAACCCTAGCTATAAACCTTATCCTAACCCAAAAACTAACCCGAAAACTAGACAAACTCTAAATATAGCCATAACCATAAATCTAGCTCTTACATTACCCATATAACTAACAGTAGCTCTAAACCTCACACAAAACCTAGCCCTAATTACAGCCCTAAACCTAACCCTAAGCATAACTCTAACGCTAAACCTAGCCCTAACCCAAAACCCTAACCCTCGTTCTAGCCCTAACACTAGCTCAAACACTAATATTTACTCTAAAATAATCCAAGCCCAAACACTAAACCTCAGCCTAATTCTATCCCTAATTCTAACTGTAACCATAGCCCAAACCCTAGCTCTAATTATATCCATTATAATAATAACCCTGTTACTAATGCTAACCCTAGCCCTAAACATAACCATAAACCTACTCTAGCCCAGACTGTAAACTTTACCCTCACCCTAGCCCAAACCTAGCTCAATCACTAACCCTTATACTTAATCTAACCCTAACAATACCCCAAGGTCTAACCCTAAACCTAACCCCAGCCCTAATCCGAACCAAAGCTCTAAACTTAGCTTGAACCCTACCCATTCCTCTAACCCTAAACTTAACACTAATGATAACACTAGACCTAAAACTAAACCTACCCTAATACTAAACATAAATCTAACCCTAAAATTAACAGTGAACCTAATCCTAATCCTAAACCTCAGCTAGCTCAAATGGTATCCTAATCATAAACCTAAACCTAACACTAACCTAAACCAAAACCTATCTTTAACTTGACATCTAAACCTATTACCCTAAACCTAATGATAACTCTAGCCCTAACCATTACTCTAACCATGACCATAACCCTAGACCAAACCATAAATTAATCTTAGCCATAGCAAAACTCCTAGCTCAAACCCTAAACTGTACCCTAAACCTAAACCTAAGTGTAACCCTCACCCTAACCCTGACCCTAACCATAACTGTAGCTCTATTGCTAACAATTATCTTAGCCCTAACCCTAGGTTGAACCTATAAGTTACCCTAATGATAACCATAACCCTAATGCTAACCCTAGGCCAAAACCTAAACCTATAACAAACCTTAAACATATCCATTACCTTAAACCTAACCTAACCATAAACCTAATACTATCCATTACCCTATCCCTAATACTAACCTTAATGCTAATTTGAGCCTTAACACTAAACCTTAACCTAACCCAAACCCAAAGCCTGACCCTGACCCTAATAATACCCCAGCTCTTAATCTGACCCTTTCCCTAAACATAAGACTTTAATTTGGCCTAGCCATAAACTTAATCCTAAAAATATCAATAAGTATAAACCTTTACCTGACATTAGTCTTAGACCTAATTCTTTCCCTAAACTTAACACAAAACCTAGCCTTAATCCTAGCCTTAAATCTAGCCTTAATCCTAAACCTAACCATAACACTAGCCCTAACCTTAAAGCTAATCATAAAACTATCCCTAACCCTAAACATAGCACTAAAAGAAAATGGAGCAACAGGCCTAACACTAACCTTAACTTAAACAAAACCCTAGCACTACACCAAGATCTAACCCTAGCCCTAATTCGAGTCCTAATCATAACCTTATAAATAACCCTGAACCTGATTTAATCCTAACACTCATCCTAGTTCAAAACACCACCCTTACCCTAAAACTACGCTAGACCTAACCCTAAACCTAGCCCTAAACCTAGCTCAAAACCTAAACGTTATGCTAAACATAACCCTAAACCTAACCCTAAACCTAGTTCTAACACTAACTCTAACCCTAACTCAAGGCATATTCCTAACCATAACTCTAGTTCTAACCCTATCAATTACCCTAACCATAACCCCTACCCTAATGCTAATCCTAAGCCTAAACCTAGCCCTATCACTAATGCTAACCCTATCAATTACCCTAAAAACACCTGAACCTTACAACAAACCCTAACTATACCCTAACCCTAACACTAATGTTAATTTGAGCCATAAACCTAAATCCTTACCTAAGCCAAATCCTACCCTAATAATTCCTCGAACACTAAACCTGACCCTTAACCTAAACCTAACCCTTACACTAGACGTAGCCATAAGCCTAACCCTAAAACTATCTTTAACCATAACCCTAGATCTGATATTAGCCCTAGCACTAATCCTAGCCCTAATCTAAAATGAACACTATCCCTCATCCTAGCCCTACACCTAGCCTTAATCATAACCCTTACTCCAACTCCATCCCTAACCTTAACTCTAACCCTCACCCTACATCTAAACCTAGCTATAACACCATTCTTTATTCTAAACTTAAACCTAACCCTTTCCCTATCGCTAGGCCTAAGCAAAACACTAACCCTAGTCCTAATTCTAGCCTTAATTTAACCCTATCACAAACCCTAAATCTAATTTAGCCCTATCACAAAGTCTAATTCTCACACTAGCACTAAACCTAATGCTAATCATAAAACTAGCCCTAACCCTAGCCCTAAAACAAAACTGAAAAATAGCCCTAACCCTAACCCTTAACCTAAACGAAACCCTTACCCTAACCCTAGCCCCAAATAAGTTTTAAACCAAACCCTAAAATTAACTCTGACCCTGACTCTGACCATAACACTAACCCTAGCTCTAAACATAAACCTAATCCTAACCCTAAACCTAACACTAGACATAGCAATAACCCTAAACCTTAATTTAGCCCTAAACATAATCCCAGTACTTACATTAGCCATAACCCTAACTCTAGAAATAATTTAACACAAAACCTAGACCTCATCCAAGCTGTAACCCAGGTTTTAACCCTAAACCTAACCCTAAACCTAGCCCTAATCATAAAGATAACCCTAGCCCTAAGCTTAGCTCTAACCCTATCCAGTGCCATAAACATAACCCTAACTCTAATGCCAAACCTAGTCCTAATCCTAACCCTAACCCTAATCCTAACCCTATCCATTACCCTAATCTAAACCTAGACTCTAAACCTCACCCTATCATTAACCTAACACCAACCCTAATGCTAATTTGAGCCCTAAATTTAAACATAACCTATACAAAACCCTAAACCAGACTCTGACTGTAAAAATAGTCCTAGCTTTGGGCTGGGGATGTGGCTCCGGCAGTAGCGCGCTAGCCTGGCATGTGTGCAGCCCAGGTTCGATCCTCAGCACCACATACAAACAAAGATGTTGTGTCCGCCGAAATCTAAAGAATAAATATTAAAAAAATTCTCTCTCTCTCCCTCTCTCTCTTTCACACTCTCTCTAAAAAATGAAAAAAAAATATAGTCCTAGCTCTAAATCTGACCCTAACCCCAAAACTAACCCTTAGACTACATGTAGCCATAAACCTAACACTAAAACTATCTTTAAGCATAACCCAAGACCTGATATTAGCCCTAGCCCTAATCCTAGCCCTAAATTTAAAACAAACCCTATCACTCATCCTAGCCCTAAACCTAAACCTAATCATAACCCTAACCTTAACCATAGACCTAACCTAATTCTAACCCTCAACCTCCCACTAAACCTAGCTATAACACCATCCCTTACCCATCCCTTACCCTAAACTTAATCCGAACCCTAACTCTAACACTAGACGTAAGCTGAACACTAACCCTAGCCCTAGTAATAGCCTTAATTTAACCATATCCCTAATTCTAATGCTAACCATAGCCCTAAGACTAACTCTGACTAACTAAGACTAACTCACACTAGCCATATCCCTACTTCTAACACTATCCCTTAACTTAACCCTAACCCTAGCCCTAAACATAGCCATAAACCTATCCATAACACTTGCCTAATCCTTATTCCTAGTCCTAACCCTATATCTAACTCTAACTCTAACACTTACCTTAAGACTAAGCCAAAAATTAATACTAGCACTAACACTAACACTAAACATGAAACTAGCCCTAAACCTAACCCTAGCAGTAAAACAAAACCGAGTAATACCACTAACACTAAACCTTAACTTAAACCAAATCCTAATACTCCTAGACCTAACCCTAGCCCTAATTTGAGTCCTAACCTTAACCTTAATACTAACCCTTACTCTGACTCATATCCTAACACTCACCCTAGCTGTAAACACCACCCTAACTTAGACCAAACCCTTACAGTAAATCGAGCCTGATATTGAGTCCTATCCCTAACTCTAAAAATAACTCTGACCCTGTAATACTAACACTCACTCTAAATATCACTCTGACCTTAAACCTAATCCTAACTCTAGAGGTTTAACCCCTAACAATAACCCCAAAATTCATCCTAATTGTAACCCTAGTTCCTATGTTAGACATAACCTAGCCCTAAACCTAACACAAAACTAGCCCAAATCTGAGCCCTAAACCTAGCTTTAACCCCAACGCTTACCCTAATCCAAGCCCTAACTCTAGCTCAAACCCTAACCCTAATGCTAACCTTAATCCTTAACTTAACACAAACCCTAAACCTATTACTCATCCGAACCCTAGCACTCATTCTAGCTCTAACCATAACCCAAACCCTAACCCTAACCATCACCCTTATTCTGACATTAACACTAATCGTAGGTCTAAACCTGAACCTACCCCTAAACTGAACCCTAACAGTAGCACTTCCGGTAAACTTATACCTAAACCTAATGATAACACCAGTCCTAGACCTAAACCTAATCCTAAATCTAGCCATAACTCGAACGCTAGACCTAATGTAAAACCTAGACATATCGCTAAAAATAAACCTTAGCCTCAGCCAAACAGTAACTCTTCCCCTAGATCTAATTCTGGCTTTAATTCTAATCATAACACTAACCTGAACACTGACCCTGACACTAACAGTAACCCTAGCTCTAAACACCACCCCAACCCTAAACTTAACCCTAAAATTTTACCTAGCCCTAACATTAACCCTAAAACTAGCCTGAATCATAACAAGTTCTTACATTGGCTTTAGCCCTAACCTATTGCAAAACCTAGCCCTAATCCAAGGCCTACCCTAGCTTTAACCATAAAGCTAATCCCAATCTTAACCATAGCCCTAACCCTAAGCCTAAACCTAACCCTAGACCTAATCCTTAGCATAACCCTAGC
Organism: Marmota flaviventris; assembly: GCF_047511675.1. NCBI lineage: Eukaryota > Metazoa > Chordata > Mammalia > Rodentia > Sciuridae > Marmota > Marmota flaviventris. The sequence goes on along the minus strand of NW_027287764.1, from coordinate 48,373 downwards.
TCTAACAGTAGCTCTAAAATATCCATTACTCTAAAGATAAAAATAACCCTTGTGATAACCCTAGGCCAAACTCTAGTCCTATCCCTAACCGTAACCCTATCCATTACACTACAATTAACCTGAACCCTAAACCTAAAACTATCACTACCTTATCCTTAACAATAATGCTAATTTGAGCCCTAAACCGAAACCTAAACCTAACAAAAACCCTAAACCTGAACCTAACCCTAATAATAATCTTAGCTCTAAACTTGACCCTAACCATAAACCTAACCCTTAAAATAGACCTAGCTATAAACCTAACCTTAAACTATCCCTAACTGTAACCATAGACCTGACTTTTGCCCTAGCTCTAATCCTGGTCCTAACCCTAACACAAACATTAGCCCACATACTAGCCATAAATTGCAGCTTAATAGTAAACCTAACCCTAACCCTAATAATAACCCTCACCCTAGCCATAAAACTAGCTGTAATCCCAACCCTTACCCTAAACCTAACCATAACCCTAAACCTAAAATGAACCCTAGCCCTAATCCTAGGCCTAACCCTCACACTAACCCTTGTCCTAAGATTAACTCTAACTCTCGCCCTGGCCCTATACTGAATTCTAACCCAATCTTTTACCATCATCCTAAACCTATCCCTAAACTTAGCCCTAACCCCAGCCCTATCTCTTGCCCTAGCTAAAACCCTAGATCTAAACCTAAATCTAAATCTAACCCTAAACCTAAGCCTAAACCTCACACTAACACTAGCCCTAACCCTAACACTAATTCTAAAACTAGCCCTGACCCTACCCCTAGCCCTAAAACAAAACCGAGTCATAGCCCTAATCTGAACCCTTAACATAAAGCAAACCCTAACCTTACACCTAGCCCTACACCTATCTCTAATTCCAGTCCTAAATCTCACCTGAAAAGTAATACAGACACTGACTCCGAACCTAACACTAAATCTAGCTCTAAATATTGTAATAACCATAAACATAACCCTAACACTAGACCTAGCCCTAAACCTAACCCTATAACTAGCGCTAATCATAACCCTACTTCGTACATTACCGGAAGCCTTAACCCTAACCCTAACCTAACCCAAAACCTAGCCTAATCAGAGTCCTAAACCTAGCTTTAACCCTAAACTTAAACGTAACCCTAACCCGAACAAAAGCCCTAATCCTATACATATCCCTATCCCTAATCATAGGTCTAACCCTATCCATTACCATAATGATAACTCTAACCCTTACGCTAAACATTAGGCCTAACCTTAACCCTATCTGTTAAACTAAACCACATCTAAACCCTAAGCCTAACTCTGTCATTAACCCTAACCCTAAACCTAACGCTAATTTGAGCCCTAAACAATACCTCTAACATAAATCAAACCCTAAACTTGAACCTGACCCTAATAATAACCCTAGCTCTAAACCTAACCCTTACCCTAAACCTAACCCTTACACTGGAGCAAGCCATAAACCTAATACTTAATCTATCCCTAACTGTAACCCTAGACCTGGCATTAGCCCTAGCCCTAATACTAGCCCTAACCCTAACACAAACACTAGCCTTCATTCTAGCCCTCAGCCTACCCTTAATCATAACCCTAACCCTAACCCTAGCCCTAACCCTAATACTAACCCTCACCCTAGCCCTCAACTTAGCTTTAACCCACTCCCTTACCCTATATGTAACCCTAAATCTAACCCTAACCTGAGGTCTAAACCTAACACTAATGCTAGCCCTAATTTAGCCCTATCCCTAAAAATAACCCTAGTTCTAGCCCTATCACTAACTCTAACTCTCACACTAGCCTATCACTATTTCTAACCCTATCCCTTAATATAACCCTAACCCTAGCCCTAACCCTAGTCCTAACCCTTTCCCTATCCTTAGTCCTAGCCCTAACCATAGATCAAATCCTAACTCTAAATATAACCCTAACCTGAAGCTTAAGCCTAACCATTATAAATATATTTATATTTAGATTCCGTGTCTACAGATGTTGGCTTCAATTATTATTTAAAATATAGTCATTAGTTTCATAAAAGGAATACCATTTCTGGTGGTATATAGAGAACTGATGGTCAGGAGTAAGATGCTATGTTAAGGGGGAATTGAGTGTGGGTATTAGATTAATCTATCTTAGCAAATTGGAGGAGAACTGTAATGAATAGACAGAGGTAATTTATGGAAGAATTTATAAATTCAAATTCCTTATCTGTATTCATAAAATTACCCTATGTATAAATAGTAAAATTTTGGAGGTTGAAAGTGGGATAGAGGGAGGAAGAAAAAAGAAGAAAATAAAACAAGGAAAGAAAGAGAGGGAGAATGAAAATAAGATAAATAAAGGTGGGTGAGGTGGGCCTATGCAATTCCTCTATATTAAACTATTCTGGTGATTCAGTTCTTAAAGTCCATTTTCATACAAAGTTCTTGGTTTCACATATGTTGAGATTGTGAGGGCCAGAGGGGGAAGAGTAGAGGAGAATAGATGAGAAGAGCAAGAATAGAAAAGTCTCTCAGAACTCTGTTTTCTTCCAATAGGTGGAGTTTTCTATTCCTAGCTTGAGTCTCTGTGCTAAGGGTGGTGGAAGTAGCCAGTTTGCGAGGGCTTTAGCTTCTACCTGCAGCCTCCCTACTCTTAGTCTCTGATTTGGAAACCAGGTACCTTGACATTTGCTGTTCTACATTGATAGATGTGCCCCCCCCCCAAAAAAAAAAAAAAAAAAAAAAAAAAAAAAAAAAAAAAAAAAAGCTTGTGAGAAAAATCTTGAATTATCACAGCTGGAGGAAGGGGAGTTGGAAACCGGGTACCTGAGCAGCCACGGAACTGAGCTGGTAGCCACGGCCACCAATAGATGGTGAGTAAGTTTTTCCAAGATGGATTCCATCTGTTACCTGTGTAGGGTGTTTGGTGAGGTGGGTGATTCTGGGGTGACCTTTGGCCGTGTCCAGAGCTTGGTCTTGTGACCCACAAGCAAAGCCTCTGTGTTCTGTGCTACCTATCCTCTGCGCCAAAGGCACCTGCATGGCCGAGATTTCCATCTGAGCTGAGAGCAAACCCACGGCCAAGACTTCCGTCTTCACCAAGAGCTCACTCGCGGCTGAGACTTCCATCTGAGCTGAGAGCACATGCGCAGCCAAGACTTCCGTCTGTGCTTAGAGCTCATGCGTGGCCGAGACTTCCGGCTTCCGACTGAGCTGAGAGCAACCACACAGCAGAGCCTTCCATCTGCACAGAGAGCTCCAGCATGATCCTAGTTGTCTTCAAATTTATATGATATTGGGCAAGATTCATCTTTTACTTAGCCTTACTATGCTCCACAGGTTTGGGCCTTCTCAGTTCAATGGTTCGCTGTATTTTAAGATTTTCCTTCATTATGGCTTATTGATGTGAATGAAAATTGAGCTGGAAATCAAACAGGGTTGGTAGGAGGTGCTTGAAACTTTGCAAGTCAGTTCTATGTGGGCACTTTCTGGTTTCTTTCTTTTGAAGGTAGGCCAAAGCTGAAGCATGCAAAAGCAATTGTATCTGAAAGCCCTTAAGGAGAAAACACATGAATATGTATGTATTAAAATAAGTCTCCCAATGATTTGATCAGATTTCTTTGATACTACACAGTATTCATCTTTTGGCTTGCTCCACTAGGCTCCCCAAGGTTGGAACTTCTAGGATCAATTGTACTCTAAACATAGGGTTAGTGTTACGTTTAGGGTTAGGGCTAGATTTAGAGCTAGTGTTAGGGTTAGAATTTGTTTTGTTCAAATTTCTTTGTACTGGAAAGATTTATCTTTTACCTAGCTTTAATATGTGCCCCAGTTTTGGGTCTTCTCTTTTCAATGATTCCCTGTTGGGAATAGTTTGTTTTTAATGTCTCACTTCATTTTGACCTATATGGGTAAATGGAAATAGAGCTTGAAATCAAACAGAGTTGGTTTGAAAGCTTGCTTGAATCTTCATACACTCAATCGGTTCTCAGTGTGCATTTAGTGGTTTGTTTCTTGTGGAAGTAGCCCTATGCTGAAATAGAAAAAATAGCTTCATCTGTGAGTGCTTTAGGAGCAATCTTCAATAATTTTTCGTCGAATTACTTTGATAATGTACAGGATTCATCCTTTACCTAGCCTTAATAGGATCCCCAATTTGTAGCCTTTAAGTTCAATGGTTCACTGTCAGAAAGAGTTTGAATTTTTAGGTGTCACTTCATTATGGCTTATAGGTGTGAATGCCAATGAAGCTGGAAATCAAACAGGGTTGGTACTAGCAGCTTGATACGTCACACACTCAATTAGTTCTCTAAGAGCACTCTCTGCTTTCTTTCTATTGAATGTAGGCCAAAGGAGAAGCATGCAAAAACAACTTTATCCGAGAGCACTTTAGGAGACAACAGGGAAATAAGCATGTAATGAACTACCTCCCACAATTATTTGTTCAGATTTCTTTGATACTGTGCATTTGTCATCTCTTAGCTTGCCCCACTAGGCTTCACATCTTTGGGACTTCTATGATCAAAGGTTATCTAAACAGATTAGGGTTAAGATTACCATTAGGGTTAGGGCTAGGTTTAGACCTAGTGTTGGTTTAGAGTTAGTTTTGTTCAAATTTTCTTGATACTGGGCAGGATTCATCTTTTACCTATCCTTACTATGTTCCCCAGGATTGGGCCTTCTCAGTTCAATTGTTTGCTGACAGTAACAGTTTGTGTTTTTAGGTTTCACTTTATTTTGATCTATATGGTAAAGGGAAATGGAGCTCAAAATCAAAGAGGGTTGGTGCTAGCTGATTGAAAAATCTCACACTTAATCAGTTCTCTGTGTGCACTCTCTGGTTTGTTCCTTGTGAATGTAACCCTAAGCTGAAGCATGCAAAGCAACTTTATCTGAGAGTACTTTAGGGGAAAACAAGAAAATAGGCATGAACTGAACTATCTCCCTTAATTATTTGGTCAGATTTCTTAGATGCTGCACAGGATTCATTTGTTAGCTTGCCCCAGTAAGCTCCCCACGTTTGGGATATTTAGAATCAATGATTTTCTAAACAGGTTAGGGTTAGGTTTAGGATTAGTGTTAGGGCTAGCTTTAGAGATAGTGTTAGTGTTAGAGTTTGTTTTGTTCAAATTTCTTTGACACTAGGAATGATTCATCTTTTACCTAGCCTTATTATGTGCCTCAGTTTTGGGCCTTCTTTGTTCAATGATTCGCTGTTGGGAATAGTTTGTTTTTACTGTCTCACTTCATTTTGACCTATATGGGTAAATGCAAATGGAGCTAGAAATCAGAGGGTTGGTGCTAGCTGTTAGAAACTTCTCATACTCGATCAGTTTTCTTTGGGCACTCTCTGGTTTCTTCCTTGTGAAGGTAGCTGTAAGATGAAGCATGCAAAACTAATTTATCCAAGATCACTTTAGGAGAAAACAGGGCAATATGCATGTAGTGAAATATCACCCCCAATTATTTGGTCAGAATTTTTTGATACTGTGCAGAATTCATCTGTAAGCTTGCCCCACTAGTCTCCCCAAGTTTGAAACTATTATGATCAAAGGTTCTCTAAACAGGTTTAGTATAAGTTAGGGCTAGGTTTAGAGCTAGTGTTTTGTTATATTTAGTTTTGTTCAAATTTCTTTGATACTGGGTAGGATTCAGCTATTACATAGCCTTACTATATTCCCTAGGTTTTGGCCCCTTGCGTCAAGGGTTAACTGTCTGGAACAGTTTGTATTTTAAGTTTTCACTTTATTTTGACCTATGTGTGTAAATAGAAATGAAACTGGAAATCAAACAGTGTTAGTGCTTGCTACTTCAAGCCTCACACACTCAATCAGTTATCTATGGGCATTCTCTGGTTTATTCTTTGTGAAAGTAGCCCTAAGTGGAAGCATGCAAAGCAACTTTAGGAGAAACTGGGAATATGCATGTGCTGAACTACCTCCCCCAAATATTTGTTCAGATTTTTTGATACTGTGAAAGATTCATCTGTTAGCCTGCCCCACTTGGATCCACGAGTGTGAAACTTCTAGGATCAAAGGGACTCTAAACAGGTTAAGGTTAGTGTTAGGGTTAGTGTTAGGACTAGGTTTAGACTTAGTGTTAAGGTAAGAGTTAGTTTTGTTCTCAAATTTCTATGATACTGTGCAGGATTCATCTTTTTCCTATTTTGACTATACTCTAAATTTTTGGGCCTCCTACAAAAAGGATTTGCTTTCAGGAACAGTTTCAATTTTCATGTTTCTCTTCTTTTTGCCCTATAGGGTTGAATGGAAATGAAGCTGTAAATCAAACAGGGTTTGCACTAGCTGCTTGAAACATCACACACTCAATCAGCTCTCAGTGCAGATTTTCTGGTTTGTTTCCTGTTGAAGTATCCCTAATCTGAAGTAGAAAGAAACAGCTTTATCTGAGTGCATTAGGAGCAAGCAGAATACACATGTACTGAAAGAGCTTTGATTATTTATTTATTTATTTATTTATTTATTTATTTATTTATTTATTTTGGTCAGATTACTTTGATACTATACAGGATTCATTCTTGACCTAGCGTTAGTAAGCTTTCCAAGTTTGGGCCTTCAAGATTCAATGGTTTGCTTTCAGGAACAGTTTCTATTTTAATCTTTCATTTCATTTTGACCTAAATGGAATTGGAGTTAGAAATATAATAGGGTTGGTGCTAGCTGCTTCAAACTTTACAAACTCAATCAGTTCTCTGTGAGCACTCTCTGGTTTGTTCCTTGTGAATATAGCTCTAAGCTGAAGCATGAAAAGTAAGTTTATCCGAGAGCACTTTAGGAGAAAAGAGGGAAATATAAATATATTGAAATATCTTCCCCAATTAATTGGTTATATTTCTTTGATACTTTGCAGGATTCATCTACTAGCTTGACCCACTAGGATCCCAAATTTTGGGCTTCTATGATCATAGGTTCTCTAAACAGCTTAGCGTTAGGGTTGAGGGTAGAGTTAAATCAAGCATTAGAGTTACAGTTAGATTTGTTCAAATTTATTTGATACTGGGCAGTATTCATCTTTTCCTTACCCTTGTTAAGTTCCCCAGTTTTGGACCTTCTCAGTTCAAATGTTCACTCTCAGAAACACTGTATATTTTAAGGGTTCACTTCATTTTGATCTCTATGGGTAAATGGGAATGGAGCTCGAAATCAAACAGTGTTGGTGCTAGCTTCTTGAAACTTCACATCCTCAATCAATTCCCTGTCGCTACTCTCTTATTTCTTCCTTGTGAAAGTATCCCAAAGCAGAAGCATGAAAAAAAAAAAAAAAAAAAAAAACTTTATCTGAAGGCACTTCAGGAGACAACAGAAAAATATGCATGTACTGAACTACATCGCCCAGTAATTTGGCCAGATTTCTTTGATAATGCACAGGATTCATCTGTTAGCTTTCCCCACAAGTCTCCACAAGTTTGGAACTTCTATGTTCAAAGGTTCTCTAAACAGGTTAGGGTTTGTTTTAGGGTTAGGTTTAGGGCTAGTGTTAGAGCGAGTGTTAGGGTTAGAGTTAGTTTTGTTCAAATTTCTTTGATATTGGGCAGGAGTCATCTTTAACCTAGCCTTACTATGTTCACCAGTTTTTGGCCTTCTTGGTTCAAGGTTCACTGTCAGAAACAGTTTGAGTTTTAAGGTTTCACTTCATTTGAACCTATACAGATAAATGGAAATGGAGCTAGAAATCAAAGAGTATTTATGCTAGCTGCTTGAAACTTCACACACTCATTCGGTTCTCTGTGGGCACTCCGTGGTTTCTTCCTTTTAAAAGTAGTTCTAAGCACAAACATACAAAAACAACTTTATCCAAGAGCACTTTATGAGAAATAAGGCAAATATGCATGTCCTGAACTACTTCCACCTAATTATTTGGTCAGATTTGTTTGGCACTGCAGAAGATTCATCTGCTAGCTTGCTGCCCTGGGTTCCCCAAGTATGGGACTTGTATGATCAAAGCTCTATAAACAGGATAGGTTTAGGGTTAGTGTTAGATTTAGAACTAGCATTAGCACTAGTATTATGGTTAGAGTTATTTTTGTTCAAATTTCTTTGATACTGGGTAGGATTTCTCTTTTACCTAGGCTTATTATGTCCCCCAGTTTTGTGCCTTCCAATTTCAATTGTTCACTGTCAGGAACAGTTTGTAATTTAAAGTTTCACTTCAAGTTGTCCTATATGGGTAAATGAAAATGGAGCTGGTAATCAAGCAGGGTTGGTGCTAGCTGCTTGAAATTTTACACACTCAATCAGTTCTCTTTGGGCACTCTCTGGTTCTTCCTAGTGAAAGTTTATCCAAAGCCATGGCAATGAAAAGAACATTATGCAAGAGCACTTTAGGAAAACACAGGTGAAATATGCATGTACTGAAACACCTCCCCAAATTATTTTGTCAATTTTTTTATACTGGGCAGGATTTATATGTTACCTTTTCCTACTAGGCACCACAAGTTTGGGTCTTCTATGATCAAAGGTACTCTAAACAGGTTAGGGTTAGGGTTAGGGTTAGGGTTAGGGTTAGGGCTAGGTTTATAATTAGTGTTGGGGTTAGAGTTAGTTTTGTTCAAATTTTTTTGATACCAGAGAGGATTCAATTTTTACCTAGCCTTACTATATTCCCTATGTTTGGGCCTTCTCAGTTCATGGTTTGCTGTCAGGAACAGTTTGTTTTAAGGTTTCACTTTATCTTAACTTATATATGTAATTGGAAATGGAGCTGGATAACAAATAGGGTTGGTGTTAGCTGCTTGAAACTTCACACACTCAATCAGTTCTCTGTGGGCACTTTCTGATTTGTTCCTTGTGAATGTAGCCCTATGCTGAAGCAGGAAAATCATAGGCTTAGGGTGAGGGTGATGTATAGGGCTAGGTTTAGTGTTAGGGTCAGAGTCAGGGTAAGGGTTAGTTTTAAAGTTAGGATTATGTCTCTATTTAGGGCTAAAGTTAGGTCTAGGTGTGGAGTTAGGGTTTGGTTTAAGTTAAAGTTTAGGGTTAGGGCTATGGGTTGGTTTTGTTTTAGGGCTAGGACTAAAGTTAGGGCTAGATTTTGGATTAGTGTTAGAGTTAGGGTTACTTTAGGATGAGATTTAGGATTAGGTTTAGAGTTAGATTTAGATTTAGGTTTAGATTTAGGACTAGGGCTAGGGCTAGGTTAGGGTTCTGGATATGGCTAGGAAGAGAGTTAGTTTTAGACTTAGTACCAGGCTTAGGTTAGGGTAAGGTTTACAACTAAATTTGGGCTAGGATTATGGCTAGGGTTAGTGTTAGTGTTAGGCCTAGAGTTAGGGCTATGTTTAGGGTTAGCATTGGGGTCAAGGTTAAGTTTAGGGAAATGGGTGGTGTTATAACTAGCTTTAGGTCTAGGATGAGGGTTAGAATTAGGATTAGTGTTAGGGTAAGTGTTGAGGGTAGGATTAAGGTAGGTTTAGGGCTAGAATAATGGCTAGGGTTTCTGCTAGGTTTAGGGCTAGGATTAGGACTAGGACTAGTGTCAGGTCTAGGGTTATGTTAGGGATAGTTTTAGGATTATTTTACGCCTAGTTCTAGTGATTTACGTTTAGTGTAAGGGTCAGGTTTAGAGCTTGGGGTTTTATTAGGGTTAGTGTCAAGGTTGGCATTTGTTTAGGTTAAAGTTAATGGTTAAGGCTTGAGTTATTGGTAGGTTTAGGTTTAGGGTTAGGGTAATGGATATTGTTAGGCTTAGGTTTCAGTTAAGGTTTAGGGTAAAAAATGGGTTAGGTTAATTGATAGAGTTAGGATTAGCATTAGGGTTAGTGTTATGTTTAGGGTAATGGATAGGTTTAGAGCTCAGGTTAGGGCTAGGTATGGTTTGGATTGAGTCTAGAATTAGGGTTAGGTTTAGGGATAGGGCTAGGGTTTTGTTTAGGGTAAGTATTAGGGTTAGTGTAAGTGTTAGGTTTTGGGCTAGGTTTATGGTTAGGTTAGAGTAAAGGTTAGAGTTTAAGCAAGGGTTAGAGCTAGGGCGAGGGTTTGGTTTAAGTTTAGGCCTAGGGTTATGTTTAAGGTTATGGTTTGGTTTAGGGTTAGGGTTATGGGTAGGGTTGTAATTAGGGTTAAGGTTAAGTTTAGGGGAATGGATAATATTAGATTGTAGGGTTAGGGTTAGGGTATGGGTTAGGGCTAGTGTCAGGATTAGGTTTAGTGAAAGGCTTAATGTTTCAGCTAAGGTTAGGGCTATTGCAAGGGTTAAGTTTCGGGTAAGGTCTAGGTTTCATTTATTTTTAAGGTTAGGTTTAATTTTAGGGATATGGTTATAATTAGGGTTAGTGTAAGTGTAATGGATAGGGTTATAGATAATAGTTGGGCTGGGATTAAAGTTAGGATTAGAGCTAGGATCAGGGTTAGGTTTTAGGATGGGTCTAGGGCTATGTTTAGTGAAATGGTTTTCCTTGAGCTAGGGTTAGGTTTAAGACACGTATTAGGGTTAGGGTTAGTCTTAGGGCTATGATTAGGGTTAGGGTTATGCTTAGGACTAAGTTTAGGACTAGGAATAGGGCTAGGTTTTATGTTAGGTTTAGGGCTAGGATTAGAACTATGGGTAATGTAAGAGCTAGGGTTATGTTTACGGCTAGTTTTAGGGTTAGAGTTATGGCTAGGTTTTTAATAAGGGTTAAGGTTAAGTTTAGGGTAATGGATAACATTAGAGGTAGGGTTAGGATTAGGGTTAGGGTATGGGTTAGGGCTAGTGTTAGGACTAGGTTTAGTGTAAGGCTTAATATTTCAGCTAAGGTTAGGGCTATTGCAAGGGTTAGGTTTCGTGTTAGGTCTAGGGTTACATTTATGTTTAAGGTTAGGTTTAGTGTTAGGGATAGGTTTATAATTAGGGTTAGCTTAAGGGTAATGGATAGGGTTAGAGCTAACATTTGGGATAGGATTAAAGTTAGGATTAGAGCTAGGATTAGGGTTAGGGTTTAGGATGGGTCTAGTGATATATTTAGTGAAAGGGTTTTCCTTGAACTAGGGTTAGGTCTACAATATGAGTTAGGTTTACGGTTAGTGTTAGGGCTATGATTATGGTTAGGATTATGCTTAGGACTAAGTTTATGCCTAGAATTAGGGCTAGGTTTTATGTTAGGTTTAGTTCTAGGGTTAGATCTATCAGTAACGTAAGAGCTAGGGTTATGATTAGGGCTAGTTTTAGGGTTATGGTTATGGCTAGTTCTAGTGTTAGGTCTATGTTTTGGGATAGGGTCAGGTTTTGAGCTAGGTTTATTGTTAGGGTAAGGGTCAGTGTTCAGGATAGGGTTAGGGTTAGGGTTATAGCCCGAATTAGGACTAGGTTAACTGTAGGTGTAAGGTTAGTGTTTGGTTTAGTTAAGGGTTATTGTGAGGGCTATAGCTAGGAATTTTTTTAGGTCTAGGGCTAAAGTTATAGCTACTTTTAGGATTAACTTTAGGTCTAGGGCTAGGGTTAGGGTTAAATATACATATAGGTTTACCCGTAGGGCTAGTTTTAGGGTTTGGTTTAGGGATAGGGTCAGGTTTAGGCCCAGGGTAGTGTTAGAGTCAGAATAAGGGTCAGGGTTAGGGTTAGAGCTAGAATGAGTTCTAGGGTTCGGAAGAGTAATATGGTTAGAGTATAAGTCTGGCTAAGATTTAGGGTTAGTATTAGGGTTAGCATTTGTGTTATGGTTTGGCTTTGGGTAAAGGAAAGGGTTAGGGCTAGGTTTAGGGTTAGGTCTAGTGTGAGGGTTAAGATTTGGGTTAAATCTAGGATTAGGGCTTAGATTATGGATATGATTTGTGTTAGGGTTATGGGTAGGGTTAGGACAACGACTAATATATGAACTAGTGTTATGGTTGGGGTTAGTGTTATGGTTACTGTTAAAGCTAGGTCTACTGCTAGACTTAATTTAAGGTTAGGTTAATGTTTAGAGATAGAATTAGTGTTAGGGTCAGCGTCAGGTTCAGGGTTAGTTTTAGAGTTAGTGTTAGGGCTAATTGTAGGGTTAGAGTTTCTTTTAGAATAAGGGATAATGTTAGGGATATGCTTGGTTTAGTTTTATGACTAGGGCTAGGCATAGTTCAAATTTTAGGATTAGAATTATTTTTAGGACTTTGTTAGAGGTTGGTTTAGGCTTATGGTTACAGTTAAATTTAGAGTTAAGTTTATCTTTAGAGTTAGGATTACGGCTAGGACTAAGGATAGAACTAGTGATAGGGCTAGGGCAATAGTTAGTCTTAGGGCTAAGGTTAGGGCTTGGATAGGACTAAATTAGGGCTAGGATTAGTGCTAGACTTAGTGTTATTGTTAGGCCTAGGGTTAGGGCGATGGGGTAGGGTTAGGTTTTGGGTTATGGTTAGGTTTAGTGCTAGGGCAAGGGATAGAATTAGGTTTAAATTTGGATTTTGGTTTGGGTTAGGGATAGGGCTAATTTCAAGTCCAGAATTATGGTTAAAGATATCTTTAGCATTAGGTTTATGGCTACATCTAGTTTAATGGTAGGTTTAAGGTTAGTGTAAGGTTTAGAGCTAAAGGTATTATTAGGGTAAGGGTAATTTTAGTGTTTGGGATAGGTTAAGATTTTAAGTTAGGGCTCAAATTAGCATTAGGGTTAAAATTAGGGTAATGATAGGGTTAGGTTTAATTATCAGGTTAGGTTTATTGTAATGAATAAGGTTATGAGTAGGGATAGGGTTAGGTTCAAGCCTAGGGGTACCATTAGGGATAGGGTTATGGTTAGGGTAATGAATATGGTTAGAGCTAAGGTTATGGCTGGGTTATGGTTGCAAATAGTGCTAGTGTTATGGTTAAGGTTAGTGTTAGGGTTAAACCACGGTTAGGTCAGAGATTCTGGCTAGGATTTGGATTAAGTTAAGGCTTTGGTTAGGGTTATGTCTAATATAAGTACTAGGGATATGATAAAAGCTAGTTTTATGGTTAGGGTTAGAGCTAAGTCTAGTTTTAGATTTTGGGTTACAGTTTGAGTGATGTTTAGAGCTAGGTTTAGGGTTAGGTCAGGTTCAGGTTTAGTTTTTGGTTTTGGCTTAAAACTCAAATTAGGGCTAAGGTTAGGGCTAGATGTATGGTTAAGTTTTGATTTAGTTTAAGGGTCAGGGTTAGGGCTATGGCTTAGTTTTGTATTAGGGCTATGGCTAGAGTTAGGACTTGTTTTAGGATTAGCATTGGGGTTAGGGTTAGGGCTAGTGTTAGGTTTAGTGTAGGCTTATGGTTAGGGTTAGATTTAGATTTAAGGTTAGATCTAGGGTAAGGGCTAGGACTAAGAAAAGGTCTAGGATTAGGCCTAGAATTAGAACTACGATTAGGATTCCAGTAAGGGATAGGGTTAGAACTAGTCTTATGGCAAGGGTGAGAGTTAGACTTAGTCTTAGGGCTAGGTTAGGATGAGGGCTAGGGATACAGTTAAATTAGGGCTAAGATTAAGGCTAGGGTTAGTGTTATAGTTAGGCCCAGTTTTATGGTTAGGGTTATGATTAAGGCTATGTTTAGGGCTAAGTTAAGAGCTAGGGTTTGTTTTAGGGTTAGGGCTAGGATTATGGCTATGGCTAATGTCAGGTCTAGGGTTACCATTAGGGAAATTTTCAAGCTTAGGTTTTTGCCTAGGTCTAGTGTAAGGGTTAGGTTTAGGGTAAGGGTCAGGTTTAGAGCTAGGGAAATTATTAGGGTCATGTTCAGATTTAGGTTTGGTTTTGGTTTCAGTTTAGGGTTATCGCTCGAATTGGCATTAGGGTTAGGGTTATTGTAATAAGAGGGTTAGGTTTAGGTTTCAGGTTAGGTTTAGGATAATTGATAGGGTTGGGGCTAGTGATAGGGTTAGTGTTAGGCCTAGTGTTAGTATTAGGGTAAGTTTTATGTTTAGGGCAATGGATACAGTTGGAATTTAGTTTAGGGCTAGGGTTATGGTTAGGATTAGGTCTTGAGTTTGGGTTAGGGTGAGGGTTAGAACTAGGATTATATTTAGCATAAAGGTTAGTTTATGAGCTATGGGTAGGGCTAGAGCAAGGGTCAGGTTAAAGGATTAGCATTTGGGCTAGGGCTAGTGTTAATATTACGCTTAGGCTTAGGCTTAGGGTTACATTTAGAATTAGGTTTAGATCTAGGCTTAGGACTAGAAATAACGATTTCACAATGGTTATGGCTAGGTTTAGGGCTAGGGTTAGGGCTAGGTTTAGGATTACAGTAATGGATAGGGTTAGATGTTGGGATAGGGCTAGTGTGAGAGACAGAGTTAGTCTTATGGCTAGAATTAGGGTTAGGGTTAGGGATAGGATTAAATTAGGGCTAGGATTAGGGCTAGGGTTAGTGTTCATCTTAGGCCTAGAGTTAGGGTTAGGGTTAGTGTTAAGTTTAGGGTAAGGGATGGCATTATAGCTAGGTTTAGAGATAAGGGGAAGGTTAGAATTAGGGTTAGTGTTAGGGTTCGTGTTAGGGTAATGATTAAGGCTATGTTTGGGTCTAGGATGAGGGCTATGGCTTATTTTAGTGTTAGAGCTAGGGTTAGGCTAGGGCTAATATCAGATCTAGGGTTATGGTTAAAGATAGTTTTAAGTTTACATTTATGGCTACATGTAATGTAAGGGTTAGGTTTAGGGTTAGGGTCAGTTTTAGAGCTAGGGGTATTATTAGGGTCAAGGTCTGGGTTAGAAATTTTGGATAGGTTAACTTTTAAAGTTAGGGCTCAAATTAGCATTATGGTTGGTATTAGTGTAATGATAGGATGAGGTTTAGGGCTTAGGTTTGGTTTAGAATAATGCATAGGTTTAGGATTAGGGATAGGATTAGGTTTAGGCCTAGTGTTATGGTTATTGCAATGGATAGACTTAGAGATAGGGTTAGGGCTAGGGTTATGGTTTTGATTTGGGCTAGGGTTAGGATTAAAGTTAGCATTAAAGCTCTGGTTAGGGCTTGGATTAGGGCTAGGTTTTGAGTTAAGTTAGTTCTAGGGTTAGGGGTAAGGCTAATGTAAGTACCAGGGTTACAATGAGGGTTAAATTTAGGGTTAGGGTTAGTGGTAGATCTAGTGTTAGGTTTAGGGTTAGGGTTATGGTGATGTTTAGACTAGGGTTAGTATTATGGTCAGAGTCAGGGTCAGTGTTATTTCTAGTTTTCACCTTAAAACTAGAATTAGAGCTAGGTTAGGGTTAGGGTTAGGGTTGGTTTATGTTAAGGGTTATGTTTACGGCTATTGCTCAGTTTTGTTTTAGGGCTAGTGTTAAAGTTAGATTAAGAATTAGGGTTAGAGTTAGGGCTCGGCTTAGGGTTAGGGTTTGATTTAGATTTAAAATTAGATCTAGGTTAAGGCTTCAGCTAATGATAGGGCTAGGGTTAGGTCTGGGTTTGGGGCTAGGATTAGGGTTCCTGTAAGGGATAGAGTTAGAACTAGAGATGGGTCTAGGGTGAGAGTTAGAATTAGTCGTAGGGCTAGGGTTAGGGGTAGGGTTATGAATAGGACTAAATTAGTGCTGAGATTAGGGGTAGGGTTAGTTTTTGGGTTAGGCCAAATGTTAGGTTTAGGGTTAGGATTAAGGCTAGGTTTAGGGTTAGGGATAAGGGTTGGGGTTTGTGTTGGGTTTAGGGCTAGTATTAGGGCTATGGCTAATGTCAGGTCTAAGCTTATGGTTGGAGATAGTTTTAGGATTAGTTTAATGGCTAGGTCTATTGTAAGGGTTAGGGTTAGTGTAAAAGTCATCCTTAGAGCAAGGAAATTTATTAGGGTCAGGGTCAGTGTTAGAGTTTGTTTGAGGTTAGGTTTTAGGGTTAGGGCTTGAATTAGCACTTGAGGGTGGGTTAGTGTAATTAAAAGGGTTTTTTTTAGAGTTAACATTCGGTTTAAGGTAATTGATAGGGTTAGGGTTAGCTATAGGATTAAGGTTAGGCCTAGGTTCGCATTAGGGTAATGGTTATAATTAGTATAATGCTTAGGATTAGAGCTAAGTTTAGGGCTAGGTTTATGGTTAAGAATAGGTTTAGAAATAGGTTTAGGGTTATGGTTAAAACTAGGGTTAGGTTTAGGTTTATGCTTAGCATAAGGGCTATGTTTTGAGGTATGGTTAGGGCTAGGGTGAGGGTTAGGTTTAGGGTTACTTCAAGGGATAAGATTATTGTACTCATAAGGTTAGGGTTAGGATTAGGTCTATTGACATTATTAGGGATAGGGTTAGGATTAGGGTAATTTATACGATTAGATGTAGATTTAGGGCTATGTTTAAGGTTAGATTGAGGTTTAGGATTAAATTTAGGGCTATTGTTATGTTTAGGTTTATATTAATGGTTAGGATTTGAGCTAGAGTTAGGTCTATGGCAAATGTGAGGTTTAAGGTTAGGTGTAGGGTTAGTTTTCCAGTTAGATTTAGGGTTAGCATTAAGATGATGATTATCAATAAAGTTAGATTTAGGATTAGAGTAATGAGTTGGTTTAGAACTAGGTTTAGGGCTAGGGTTAAAGTTAGGATTAGGGCTAAGTTTAGGGTTAGATTGAGGGATAGGTGTAGGTTTAAGTTTAGAGTAATGTTTAGGCTTTGAGCTAGGATTAGGACTAAGGTGAAGGTTAGGTTAGGGTTAGGGCTAGGGTTAGGGTTAGGGTTATGCTTAAGGCTTGATTTAGGTGTATGATTAGCTCTAGGCTTTGTGTTAGGTTTTGGCCTAGGGTTAGGGCTATGGGTAATGTAAGAGCTAGGGTTATGTTGAGAGCTAGCTGTAGGTTTAGGGTTATGGTTAGGTGTAGTGTTAGGTTTAGACTTTTGGGTAGGTTCAGATTTACATATAGGTTTACTCTAAATGCAGGGTCAGGTTTTGGGTTAGAGTTAGTGTTAGGGTTACAGCCAGAATTAGGTCTTTGTTTAGTTCTAGGGTTAGGGTTAGTGTTTGAGGTATGTTAAAGGTTATTGTTATGGCTAGGACTAGGTTTATGTTTAGGTCTAGGGCTAGAGTTAAGGCTAGATTTAGGATTTGGTTTAGGTCTATGGCTAGTCTGAGGGTTTGGTCTAGGGATAGGTTCAGTTTGAGACCTAGGGTTAATGTTAGGGTCAGAATAAGGTTCAGGGTTATTGTTGGTTTTGTGATAGGGTTAGAGCTAGAATGAGGGCTAGGGTTAGGACTATTAATAGGGTTAGGGTTTTGGTTAGCTTAAGGATTAGAGATAGGTCTAGGGTTACCATTAGGGTTAGGGTTTTTATTAGGTTAAGAGATAGCTGTAGAGGTAGGACTAATGCTAGAGTTAGTGTTAGGGTTAGGGCTAAATATAGTTTTAGAGCTCAGATTAGGGTTAGTTTTTGTGTTAGGGTTAGGTCGAGATTTGGGCATTGGCTAATGTAAGAGCCAGGGTTACAATTAGGATTAGTTTTAGGTTGAGGGTTAGGGGTAGGTCTAGTGTTTGGTTTAAGTTTAAGGTTAGGGTAATATTTAGAGCTAGGTTTACTGTTATATGAGTCAGCATTAGGGTTAGTTTAAGGGTTAGGATTATGACTCAAATAAGGGCTAGGGTTACTGTAGTGTTTGGTTTAAGGTGAGAGCTGTGTTTAGAGCTAGGGTGACTGTTAGGATATCAGTCATGTCAGGGTTACCTTTAAGGTTAGGGTTATGACTTGAATTAGGGCTAGGGTTACTGTTAGGGTTTGGTTGAAGTTTAGGGTGGTCTTTAGAGCTAGGGTCTGTGTTAGGATATGAATCTCAGCGTTAGGATATGAGTCAGGTTCTGCGTAAGTTTTAAGGTTAGAGTTAGGACTCGAATTAGGGCCAGGGTTATGTCTAGATGTATTGTTAGTGTTTGGTGTAAGTTAAGGTTTAGGGTTAGGGCTGTTGCTTAGTTTTGTTTTAGTCATAGGTTTAGGGTTTGGGCTAGTTATAAGATTAGCATTTGGGTTAGGGTTAGTGTTAGTTGTAAGGCTTATGCTTTAGGTTAGGTTTAGATTTGGATTTAGCATTAGATCTAGATTTAAGGCTAGGTCTAACTATAGGGAAAGGGTTGGGGCTAAGGTTATGGTTATGGTAACAGATAGGGTTAGATCTAGGGCTAGCATTAGGGTGAGAGTTAGAGTTATTCTTAGGGCAAGATTTTGGTTAGTTTTAGGGATAGGGCTAAGTTAGGGCTAGGATTAAGGCTAGGGTTAGTTTTCAGCTTAGGCCTAGTGTTAGGGCTAGGGTTATAGTTAATTTTAGGGTAAGGTATGATGTTATAGCTAGATTTAGAGGTAGGGTGAGGGTTAGAATTAGGGTTAGGGCTAGGGTTAGGTTTAAGGTTATGATTATGACTTAGTTTATTGCTAGGATGAGGGCTAGGGTTTGTTTTAAGTTAAGTCTAGAATTAGAGCTAGGGCTAATTTCAGGTCTAGTGTTTCAGTTTGGGGTAGATTTAGGGATAGGTTTGTGTCTAACTCTAGTGTAAGTGTTAGGCTTAGGATAAGGGCCAGGTTTAGAGCTAGGTGTATTTTTAGAATCACTATCATGGTTAATGTTTGTTTTACATTAAGGTTTAGGGATAGGGCTCAAATGAGCATAAGGTTTAGTGTTATATTTAGAGTAATTGATTGGGTTAGGTTTAGGTTTCAGGGTAGGTTTAGGGCAATGGAGAGCTTTAGGGTTAGCAAAAGGATTAGGGTTATGCCTAGGGTTAGCATTAGGATTAGGGTTATCATAAGGATACTATAAGTGTTAGAGCTATCATTACGGCTAGGTTTAGGTTAGGGTTATGGCTAAAGTTAGGTTAGGGTTTTGGGTTAAGTCTATTAACCCTAGCTTATGGTAGGGATATGTTTAGATTTAGGATAAAGGTTAGGTTTTGAGCTAGGTTTAGGTCTAGGACGATGGCTATGTTTAGTGTTATGGTCAGGGTTAGGTATAGGGTTAGGGCTAGGGATTTCATTAGGTTTAGGATTAGGTTTAGTGTAATAGATTGTGTTAGATGTAAGGTTAGCTTTATGGTTAAGGTTAGGTTAAGATTTAAGTTTAGTTTTAGGGCAAGGTTTACTTTTGGTTTTAGGGTAAGAGATAGGTTTTGAGTTAGGGTTAAGGCGATGGCAAGTTTTAGGGTTAGGTCTGGGGTCAGATTTAAGGTTTGGGTTAGGGTCTCAGTTAGGGTTAGGGGTAGGGTTATAATTAGGGTTACGTTAGAGTTAGGGTAATGGCTAGGGTTAGAGCTAGTGTTAGATCTAGTGTTAAGGTTAGGATTAGGGCTACAGTTTTAGTTATTGTTAGGGATAATGCTAGGGTTATGTTTAGGCTAAGGATTAGGCTTTGAGCTAGGGTTAGAACTAAGGTGAGGCTTAGGGTTAGGGTTAGGACTAGGGTTAGTTTTAGGGTGAGGATTATGCTTAGGGTAGGTTTAGGCCTCGATTAGGGTTAGGGTTATGTAAGTTTTTTGTTAGGTTTAGGCCCAGGGTTAGTGCTATGTGTAATGTAAGATGTAGGTTTTTGATTACAGCTAGTTTTAGGGTTAGGGTTATGGCTAGGTCTAGTATTAGGTTTAGGTTTTCGGTTAGGGTAAGGTTTAGAGCCAGGTTTAATGTTAGTATCAGGGCCAGTGTTAAAGTTAATGTTAGGGTTAGGTGAAAGCCAGAATAGGACTAGGGTTTGGTCTATTGGTAGGGTTAGTGTTTGGTTTAGGTTAAGGGTTATGGTTAGGGCAAGAACTAAGTTTTGGTTTAGGTCAAAGGCTAGAGTTATAGCTAGATGTAGGATTAGGTTTAGGTATAGAGCTACAGTTAGTGTTAGGTTTAGATATAAGTTTACTGGTAGGGCTAGTTACAGGATTCGATTTTGGTTTAGGGTCAGGTTTAGTCATATAATTGATGTTAGGGTCAGAATAAGGGTGAAGGTTAGGGTAAGGTTTTGGGTTAGGGTTAGATCTAGAATGAGGGCTAGTGTTAGGACTAGTAATAGGGTTATTGTTTGGGTTTGGCTAAGGAGTAGGATTAGGACTAGAGTTAGCATTATGAATAGGGTTTGGCTTAGGGTAATGGATTGATTTAGATTAGAGCTAGGAATAGAGCTAGGATTATTATTAGGTTTAGGGATAGTTTTAGGGTTAAGGTTAGGCTTAAATCTAGTGTTAGTGCTCTGATTAAGGCTATTTTTGAGTTAGAGTTAGGGCTAGGGTTTGGCTAAAGGCCAAAGTAAGAACTAGGGTTACGATTAGGGTTAGTTTTAGAGTTACGGTTTTTGCTAGGTTAGCATAAGTTTTAGGGTTAGGGTGATATTTAGAGCTGGGTTTGTGTTTGAATATGAGTCAGAGTGAGGGTTAGTTTTAGGCCTATGACTCAAATTAGAGCTCTGGTTATGGCTATTTTTGGGTTAGGGTTTGTTTTAGGTTAAGGTTTAGGGTTAGTACACTGGCTCGGTTTTGTTTTAGGGCTACAGCTTGGATTAGGGCTAGTTTTTGGATTAGCAATAGTGTTAGAGCTAGTGGTCGAATGAGGTTTAGACTTAAGTTTAGGGTTAGATGAGTTATGCTTAGATCTAGGGTTAGGGCTATAGGTAGGGTTAAGGTTCGGGTTAGGTCTATTGTGAGGGTTATGATAACGAATAGGGTTATAAATAGAAATAGGGCTAGGTTGTGAGTTAGAGTTAGTCTTAGGGCTAGGTTTAGGGGTAGGGTTAAGGTTAGGGTTCAAATAGGGCTAGGATTAGCGCTATGAAAAGTGTTAGGTTTAGGCCTATAGTTAGGGCTAGTGTTAGGGTTAGTTTTAGGGGAAAGGATGGGGTTATATAGCTAGGTTTAGTGCTAGGGCGAGGGTTATATTTATGGATAGTCTAGGGTGAGTGTTTGTGTTAGGATTAAGTCTAGGTTTTGGGATCAGATAAAGGCTAGAGTCTGTGTTAGAGTTAGGGCTAGGATTAGGGCTAGGGCTAATGTCAGGTTTAGGGATATGGTTAGGTACAGTGTTATTGATAGGTTTATGGCTAAGTCTAGTGTAAGGGTTAGGTTTAGGGTAGGGGCTAGGTATGGAGCTAGGTTATTATTAGGGTCATAGTCTAGGTTAGGGTTTGGTTTGGGTTAAGGTTTAAGGTTAGGGCTCAAATTAGCATTAGGGTTAGGGTTTGGGTTAGAGAATGAATAGAGTTAGGTTTACAGTTCAGGTTAGGTTTAGTGTTAGGGATAGGGTTAGGGTTAGGCATAGAGTTAGCATTTGGTTTAGCTTATGTTTAGAGTAATGGATAGGTTTAGTTCTAATGTTAGGGCTTATGTTAAGGTAAGAATCAGGGCTATGGTTTGGGTTACTCCTAAAGTTAGTGTTAGGGTTAGGTTTAGGGTAAGTGTTAGGGTTTGAGTTAGGGTTAGGGATAGGGTGATGGTTGGCATTAGAATCATGGATAGGTTAGTGTTAGGGTTAGGGTTAGAGTAAGGGCTAGGGTTAGGGTTAGGTTTAGGGTTATGTTTAAGGAAATGGTTACAGTTATGATTAGGGATAGGGTTAGGGTTAGGGTTAGAGCTAGGGTGATGTTTAGGGTAAGAGTAGGATTTTGAGCTAGGCTTAGGGCTAGAGCAAGCATTAGTTTTAGGGTTTGGTCTAGGATTAGGGTTAGGGTTATGCTTAGGTCTAGGTTTAGGGCTTGTATTTAGGCTAGGTTTTGTGTGAGGTTTATGGCTAGTGTTAGGGCTATGGGTAATGTAAGAGCTAGGGTTATGGTTATGGCTAGTTTTTTGGGTTAGGGTTATAGACATGTCTAGTGCTAGGTTTAAGTTTTGGGTTAGGATACGTTTTAGAGATAGGGTTTGTGTTGGGGTAAGCGTCAGTGTTCGGGTTAGCATTGGGTTAGGGCCAGAATTAGAACTAGGGTTAGGTCTAGGGATAGGGTTAGACTTTGCATTAGGTTAATGGTTATTTTAGGGATATGGCTAGGTTTTTGCTTAGGACTAGGACTAGATTTATGGCTATATTTAAGTTTAGGTCTAGTGGTAGTGTTATGTTTAAGTTTAGGTATAATTTTACTGGTAGGTCTAGTGTTAGGGTTCGGTTTAGTGTTAAGGTCAGGCTTTGACCTTGGGTTAGTGTTAGGGTCAGAATAAGGGTAAAGGTTAGGCTTAGGCTTCGGGTTAGGTTTAAAGATGTAATGAGGGCCAGGTTTAGGACTAGTAATAGAGTTAGGGTTTGGGGTAAGCTAAGGATTAGTGTTAGAACTAGGGTAGCATAAGGGTGAGAGTTTGACTTAGGGTAATGTATCTGTTTAGAGCTAGGGTTTGGGTTAGTGTTAGCGTTAGGATTAGGGTTAGGGTTACAGTTAAATCTAAGGTTGATGCTCAGTTTAGGGCTAGGTTTTGTGTTAGAGTTAGGGCTATGACTAATGTAAGAACTAGCTTTATGTTTAGGGATAGTTTTAGGGTGAGGATTAGGGCTAGGTCTAGTGTTTGGGTTAAGTTTAGTGTTAGGGTGATTTTTAGAAGTAGTTTTAGGGTCAGAGTCAGGCTCAGAATTAGTTGTAGGGATAGGGTTAGGACTAGGTGTAGCATTAAGATTGGGTTTAGGTTAAGAGTTAGTATTAGGACTATAGCTCAGTTTTGTTTGTGGGCTATGTCTAGTTCAAATTAGAATTAGGGTTAGGGCTAGAGTTAGAGTGAGGTTTAGGTTTAGAGTTAGGTTTAGGTTTAGAATTAGGGATAGATTTAGGGTTAGGTTTAGTTCTAGGTTTAGGACCAGAGCTAGGGTTAGGACTAAGGTTAGGGCTAGTGTTAGAGTTAGGCAATAGATAAGGTTGGTACCAGAAATAGGTCTAGGGCTAGAGTTGAGGTTAGTCTTAGGGCTAGGGTTAGAGTTAGGGTTACAGTTAGCAATAAATTAGGGCTAGGATTAGAGCTATGGTTAGTGTTAAGATTAGGCCTAGAGTTAGGTTGAGGGTTATTGTTAGTGACAGTGTTAGGGTTAGGGTTAGTGTTAGGCTTAGGGGAAGGGATGTGTTTATACCTAGGGTCAGAACTAGGGCAAGGGTTGATATTAGGATTTGGGCTAAGGCTAGGGTTAAGGATCAGGGTTAGGATTAAGTCTAGTTTTAGGGCTAGGATGAGGGCTCAGGTTTGTGTTAGGTTTAAGGCAAGAATTTGGTAGAGCCTAGAATGAGTTCTAGGCCTACGGTTAGGGATACTGTTAGGGTTAGATTTTTAGCTAGGTCTAGTTTAAGGTTTATGTTTAGGGTAAGAGACAGGTTTAGAGCTAGGTGTGTTATTAGAGTCAGTGTCTTGTTCAGAGTTTGGGTTAGGTTTTGGTTTAATTTTAGGGCTCGGATTAGCATTAGGGTTAGGGTTAGGGTTAGGGTTAGCATAATTTATAGGGTTAGGTTTAGTGTTCAGGTTAGGTTTAGGTAATGGATAGGGATAGTTTTAGTGATAGCTTTAGGGTTAGGCCTAAATGGATAGGGTTAGATTTAGGTTTAGGACTATGTTTTGTGTTAGGTTTAGCATAACTCTTAGGGTTTGAGCTAGGATTAGGACTATGGCAAGGGTTAGGTTTACGGTTAGGTCTAGGGTTAGGTTTACTGTTAGGGTTAGAATAGGTTTAGGGTTAGGACTAGGGTTAATTTTAAAGTTAGGCTTTTAGTAGGTTTAGGATTAGGGCTAGTTTTATCATGACATTTATAGTTAGGATTAGAGTAATGGGTGGGCTTAGAGCTATGTTTACAGCTATGTTTGGTTTAGGTTTATGTTAAGGGTATTGGATAGGTTTAGGTCTAGGGTTATGGTTAGGATTAGGGCTAGGGTTATGGTTAGGGTTAGCCCTAGGGTTAGGGTTAGTGTTAGGTTTAGGGTAAGTGGTAGGGATTGAGCTATGTTTAGGGCTAGGGCAACGGTTAGGGTTAGTGTCAGATTTAGGTTTTAGGGATTAGGGTTAAGTTTAATGCTAGGTTTAGCACTATGGTTAGGGTTATGATTAGGGTAATGGATAGGGTTAGAGCTAGAATTAGGGCTAGAATTATGGTTAGGATTAAGTCTAGGTTTAGGTTTAGGGTTAAGGCCAGTTTTAGGGTTTGGTTCAAGTATAAGATAATGGTTAGGGCTTGGTTTAGGATTACGGTTACAACAAGATGTAGGGTTCAGTTTAGGGCTAGGTTTTGTGTTAGGTTAAGGCCAGAATTTGGGCTATGGCTAATGTAAGAACTGGAGTTATGATTTGGGCTACTTTTAGGGCTATGGTTAGGGCTAGTTTTAGTTTTAGATTTAGGTATACTTTTAGGTTGACGTTAGAACTAGGGTGTGTGTAATGTCAGAGTCAGGCTCAAGGTTAGTTTTAGGGTTAGGTTAAGACTGGAATTAAGGCTAAGGTTAGGGCTAGGTGTAGGGTTAGGTTTTGGTTTAGGTTAAGGTTTAGGGATAGGGCTAGGGCTCCATTTTGTTTTAGGGCTTGAACTAGATTAGGGCTAGTTTTAGGACTAGTGTTAGTGTTAGGGCTAGTGTTAGTGTGAGGTTTAGGCTTAGGGTAAGTGTTGGACTTAGAGTTATGGTTAGTTCTAGGGTTAAATCTAGAACTAGTGTTAGGGCTAAGGTTAGGGCAAGTATTAGGGTTATGGTAAGGGATAGAGTTAGATCTAGGAATAGGGCTAGGGTGAGATTTAGAGTTAGTCTTAGTGTTAGTGGTAGCGTTAGGGCTAAATTAGGGATAGGATCAGGTCTATGATTAGTGTAAGTGATAAGTGTTGGGTTAGAGTTAGAGTTAGATTTGGGGGAAGGTATGGGGTTATAGCAAGGTTAAGAACTAGGGTGAGGGTTAAATTTCAGGATAGGGCTAGAGTTAGGTTTCAGGTTAGTATCAAGGCCAGGTATAGGGCTAGGATTAAGGCTAGTGTTTGGGTTAGGGTTATGGCAAGAATTAGGGCTAGGGCTAATATCAGGTTTAGGGCTATGATTAGGGATAGATTTCTGGTAAGATTTATGTCTAGGACTATTGTCAGAGTTAGGTTTATGGTGAGGTTCAAGTAGAGGGCTAGGGGTACTGTAATAGTCAGAGTCAGGTTTTTGTTTTGGGTTAGGTTGAGTTTTAGGGTTACGGCTCAAATAAGCATTAGGTTTGAGTTAGGGTTAGGGTAATGGATAAGGTTATGTTCAGGCTTCAGGTTAGGTTTAGGGCTCAGGTTAGATTTAGGGTAATGGATAGGGTTAGGCTTAGGCCTAGGGTTAGCATTAGGTTTATTGTTATCATTAGGGTAATGGATAGGGCTAGAGCTAGGGTTAGGGCTAGGGTTATGTTTAGGATTAGGGCTAGAGTTAGATTTAGGGTTAGGGTTAAGGCTAGTGTTAGGTTTATGTATGGGTTAGGGTTTGAGCTAGATTTAGTGCTAAGGATAGGGTTAGGTTTAGGATTAGGTCTAGGGTTAGGATTAGGATAATCATTAGGGTAAAGGTAATGAACATATTTAGATGTCGTGTTAGGTTTAGGTTTAGGATTAGGGCTAGGGTTAGTGTTAAGTTTAGCATAATTTTTAGAGTTTGAGCTAGTGTTAGGACTACGGCAAGGATTAGGTTTATGGTTAGGTCTTTGGTTAGGTTTACAGTTAGGGTTAGAGTAGGTTTAGGGTTAGTTCTAGGGTTATCATGACATTTGTGGTTAGGTTTAAAGTAATGGGTGGGGTTAGAGCTAAGATTAAGTCTAGTTTTAAGTTTAGGATTAGTGCTAGGCTTAGGGTTAAGTTTAGGCTTATAATTTTTTTATGGTTGGATTAAGGGTAAAGGTCAGGGATTGAGTAAGTGTTAGGGCTAGGTTGATGCTTCAGGTTAGAATCAGAGAATGGGATAGAGTTAGGGTTAGGGTTAGGGTTAGCACTAGGTTTAGCCTTAGGTTTAGGGTTATGGTTAGTGTAATGGATAAAGTTAAAGCTAGAATTTTGGCTATGGTTATGTTTCGGATTAGGGCTAGGTTTGGGGTAAGTTTTGGGCTAGGGTTATGTTTAGGGTAAGGTCTAGGGTTTGAGCTAATGTTACTGCTATGGCTAGGTCAAGGACTAGGTTCAGCCTTAGGTCTAGGGACAGGATATTTTTAGGTTTATGGTTAGGGCTAGGGTTATCATTAGCGTTAGGATAAAGGTTAGTGTAATGCATATGGTTAGATGTAGGTGTAGGTTTAGGTTTAGGTTTAGGATTATATTTAGTTTTAGGGTTAATGTTAAGGCTACGGATAAGTTTAGGTTTATGGTATGGGTTAGGTTTTGACCTAGGTTTAGGGCTATGGTGAGTGTTCGTTTTAGAGTTAGGTCTATTGTTAGTTTTCTGGTTAGGATTAGGTTTATGGTTAGGGTTAAGGCTAGGGTTACTGTTAGGGTTCAGTTTAATGTTAGTGTCATGTTTAGAGCTATAGTGATTGTTAGGTTATGAGTCACGTTCAGGGTTATTTTATAGGTTAGGTTTAGGAATCAATTAGGGCTAAAATTAATTTTTGTTGTATTTTAGTTTTTGGTTTAAGTTAAGGTTTAGGATTACATCTATTGCTCGGTTTTGTTTTAATCCTAGTGTTAGTTAGGGCTATTTTTACAATTAGTATTAGGGTTAGGGCTAGTGTTAATGTTAGGATTAGACTTTCAGTTAGGGTTACATTTATAATTAGGTTAGATCTAGGATTAGGTTAGGATTAAGGATAGGGCAAGGGTTAGGTCCAGGGTTAGAGTTATGGAAAGGGATAGGTTTAGAACTAGGGATAAGTCTAGTGTGAGATTTAGAGTTAGTGATAGGTCTAAAATTACAGTTAGGGTTTGGGATAGGGTTAAATTAGGTTTAGGATTAGGGCTAAGGTTAGTGTTCAGCTTAGGCCTAGCGATAGAGATAGGGTTAGGTTTAAGTTTAGGATAAAGAATGACATTATAGCTAGGTTTAGATGTAGGGTGAGGGCTAGAGTTAGGGTTAGGGCTAGGGTTGGGTTAGGGCTATGATTAAGGCTAGGTTTAGGTCTAGGATGAGGGTAATTTTTTGTATTATAATAAGGGCTAGGATTAGTGCTAGGGCTAAAATCAGGTCTAGGGTTATGGTTAAAGATATTTTTAGGGTTAGGCTTATGGCAACATCTAGTGTAAGGGTTAGGTTTACAGTAAGGGTCAGGTTCAGAGCTCGGGGAATTATTAGCATTAGGATTTGGCTTAGGTAAGGATTTAGGTTTATGGCTCAAATTAGCATTAGGTTTAGGGTTAGGTTATAGTTAGGATTTGTTTTAAGTTTCAGGTTTGGTTTAGGGTAATTGATACAGTTAGCATTAGTAATAAGGCTAGGGTTAGGCTCAGAGTTACCATTAGGGTTAGGTTTGTGTTTAGGGTATTTAGTAGGGTCAGAGCTGAAGTTAGAACTAGAGATATGGTTAGGAATATGCCTTGAGTTAGGATGACATTTACTGTTACAACTAGGGTTAGGGTTAGGTTTCGGGTTATGTTTAGCATAAAGTTTAGGTTTTGAGCTAGGGTTAGGGCTAGGTTTAGGGTTAGGTTTAGGGATAGGATTACAGTAGGTTTAGGGTTAGGGTTAGAGTTCTGGCTAGGGTTATCATTAATGTTAGGATTAGGGTTAAGGTAACGGATAGGGTTAGGTTAGGTTTAGATTTGGTTTAGAGTTAGAATTAGTGATAGAGTTAGGATTAGAGCTATGGTTTTGTTTAGGTTTATGGTTATTTTTATGGTTTGATTTACAGTTAGGGCTATGCTGAGTTTAATTTTAGGGTTATATCTATGGTTAGTTTTCTCGTTAGGGTTAGGTTTAACATTAGTGTCCGGGCTAGGATTATCAATAAGTTTATGTTTAGGGTTAGGGAAATGGGTAGATTTAGAGCTAGGTTTAGGGCTAAGCTAAATGTACGATTTGGGCTAGGGTTAGGGTGAGAGTTAGGGATAGGTCTAGGCTTATGTTTAGGGTAAGGTTTAGGCTTTGACCTATCTTAGGACTGAAGTGAGTGCTAAGGTTAGGTATAGGGATAGTGTTAGGGTTAGGTTATGTTTAGGGCTAGGTTTAGGCCTAAAATTAGCTCTATGTTTAGAGTTAGGGTTTGGTCTATGGTTAATATAGAGTCAAGGTCTGGGTTAGAAGTTTGGGATAGGTTAAGGTTTAAATTAGAGCCCGAATTAGCATTATGGTTGGTGTTAGTGTAATGGTAGGATTAGGTTTAGGTTTTAGGTTTGGTTTAGAATAATGCATAGGTTTAGGATTAGGAATAGGGTTAGGTTTAGGACTAGAGTTATGGTTATGGCATTGGATAGGGTTAGAGATAGGGTCAGGGATAGGGTTATGGTTTGATTAGGGCTAGGTTTAGGGTTAAAGATTGGGTATGAGCTTGGATTAGGACTAGGTTTTGGGTTTAGTTAGTGCTAGGGTTAAGGGTTAGGCTAATGTAAATACCAGGGTTACAATTAGGGTTAAATTTAGGGTTAGGGTTAGTGGTAGGTCTGGTGTTAGGTTTAGGGTTAGGGTTAGGGTGATGTTTAGACTAGGGTTATTATTATTAACAGAGTCAGGGTCAGTGTTAGTTCTCGTTTTCATCTTAAATCTAAAATTAGAACTAAGTTTAGGGTTAGGGTTAAGGGTTGGATTAGGTTAAAGTTTAGGGTTAGGGCTATGGCTGGGTTTTTTTTTTAGGGCTAGGGTTAAAGTTAGATTTAGAGTTAGAGTTAGGGTTACAGTTAGGCTTAGGTCTCGGGTTTGATTTAGAGTTAAAATTAGATCTAGGTTAGGGCTAGAGTTAATGATAGGGCTAGCGTTAGGGCTGGGTTTAGGGCTAGGATTAGGGTTCCAGTAAGGGATAGGGTTAGAACTAGGGATGGGGCTATGGTGAGAGTTAGAGTTAGTCGTAGGACTAGGCTTAGGGCTAGGGTTATGTATAGGACTAAATTAGTGCTAAGTTTAGGGCTAGGGTTAGTTTTTGGTTTAGGCCTAAAGTTAGGTTTTGGGTTAGGATTAAGGCTGGGTTTAGGGCTAGGATAAGGGCTGGGGTTTGTGCTAGGTTTAGGGCTAAGATTAGGGCTAGGGCTAATGTCAGATCTAAGCTTATGGTTGGTGATAGTTTTAGGATTAGGGTTATGGATAGGTCTAATATAAGGGTTAGGTTTAGTGTTAAAATCAGTTTTAGAGCTAGGAGATTTATGAAGGTCAGGGTCAGTGTTAGAGTTGTTTGAGTTTAAGGTTTAGGGTTAGGGCTTGAATTATCAGTAGGGTGTGTGTTAGGGTAATGATAGGGATTTTTTAGAGTTCACATTAGGTTTAGGGTAATTGATAGGGTTAGGATTAGTGATAGGGTTAAGTTTAGGCCTAGGGTTTGCATTAGGGTAGGGGTTATGGTTAGTATAATGGATAGGATTAGAGCTAAGCTTAGGGCAAGGTTTATGGTTAGGAATACGTCTTGAATTAGGGTTAGGGTTAGTATTAAAACTAGGGTTATGCTTAGGATTATTTTTAGTATAAGGGTTAGGTTTTGAGCTAGGGTTAGTGCTAGATTGAGGGTTAGGTTTAGGTTTACTTCTAGGGATAAGATTACAGTACTCATAGGATTAGGGCTAGGATTAGGGCTAGTGACATCAACAGGGATAGGGTTAGGTTTAGGGTAATGTACAAGATTAGATGTAGATTTAGGGCTATGTTTAATGTTAGATTGAGATTTAGGCTTAGAGTTAGGACTACGGTTATATTTAGGTTTATACTAAGAATTAGGGTTTGTGCTAGGGTTAGGTCTATGGCAATTATGAGGTTTAAAAATAGGTGTAGGGTTAATTTTCCAGTTAGGTTTAGGTTTAGCATTAAGTCTGGTATTATCAATAATGTTAGGTTTCTCTTTAGAGTAATGCGTAAGATTTTTTGCTAGGTTTAGGGCTAGCATTAAGGTTAGGATTAGGGCTAGGGTTAGAATTATATTGAGGGATACGTGTACATTTATGTTTAGAGTAATGTTTAGGCTTTGAACTAGGATTAGGAATAATGTGAGGGTTAGGGTAGGGTTAGTTCTAGGGTTAGAGTTAGGGTTATGCTTAAGGCTTGATTTAGGCCTAGGATTAGCTTTAGGTTTTTTGCTAGGTTTAGTCCTAGGGTTAGGGCTATGGGTAATGTAAGAGCTACGGTTATATTGAGGGCTAGCTCTAGGGTTAGGGTTATGGCTAGGTCTAGTGTTAGGTTTAGATTTTCGGGTAGTGTCAGATTTAGAGATAGTTTTACTCTAAAGGCAGGGTCAGTGTTTGGGTTAGAGTTAGTCTTAGTGTAACAGCCAGAATTAGGTCTATGTTTAGGTCTAGGGTTAGGGTTAGTGTTTGAGTTAGGTGAAAGATTATTGTTACAGCTAGGGCTAGGTTTATGTTTAGGTCTAGGGCTTGAGTTAAGGCTAGATTTAGGATTTGGTTTAGGCCTAGGTATAGTGTTAGGGTTTGGTCTAGGGTTAGGTTCAGTTTTAGACCTAGGGTTAGTATTAGGGTCAGAAAAAGGGTCAGCATTATTGTTAAGGTTTGGGATAGGGTTAGAGCTAGAATGAGGGGTAGGGTTAGGACTATTAATAGGGTTATGGTTTTGGTTACCCTTAGGATAAGAGATAGGTTAGGGTTACAATTAGAGTTAGGGTTTTTCTTAGGTTAAGGGATAGCCATAGAGGTAGGATTAATGCTATAGTTAGGGTTAGGGTTAAATATAGGTTTCGAGTTCGGATTAGGGCTAGTTTTTGTGTTAGTGTTAGGGCTACATTTGGGCATTGGCTAATGTAAGAGCCAGGGTTACAATTAGGATTAGTTTTAGGTTGAGGTTTAGGGGTAGGTCTAGTGTTTGGTTTAAGTTTAAGGTTAGGGTAATATTTAGAGCTAGGTTTACTGTTATATAAGTCAGCATCAGGGTTAGTTTTAGGGTTAGTATTAGGACTCAAATAAGGGCTAGGGTTACTGTTAGTGTTTGGTTTAAGGTGAGGGCTGTGTTTAGAGCTAGGGTGACTGTTAGGATATTAGTCAGGTCAGGGTTACCTTTAAGGTTAGGGTTATGACTTGAATTAGGGCTAGGGTTACTGTTAGGGTTTGGTTGAAGTTTAGGGTGGTCTTTAGAGCTATGGTCAGGGTTAGGTATGAATCTCAGTGTTAGGATATAAGACAGGGTCCGGGTAAGTTTTAAGGTTAGGTTTAGGACTTGAATTAGGGCTAGGGTTATGCCTAGATGTAGTGTTAGGTTTTGGTGTAAGTTAAGGTTTAGGTTTAGGGCTGTTGCTCAGGTTTTTTTTTTTTTTTTTTTTTTTTTAGTCCTAGGTTTAGAGTTTGGGCTAGTTATAAGATTAGCATTTGGGCTAGGGCTAGTGTTAGTGTTAAGCTTATGCTTTGTGTTAGGTTTAGATTTGGATTTAGCATTAGAACTAGGATTAGGTAGAGGTCTAAATATAGGGCAAGGTTTAGGGCTAGGGTTATGGTTACATTAACAGATAGGGTTAGATCTAGGGCTAGGGCTTGGGTGAGAGTTAGAGTTAGCCTTAGGCCTAGGGTTTTGGTTAGTTTTAGGGATGGGGCTAAGTTAGGGCTAGGATTAAGGCTAGGGTTAGTGTTCTGCTTAGGACTAGTGTTAGGGATAGGGTTATAGTTAATTTTAGGGTAATGTATGGTGTTACAGCTAGGTTTAGAGGTAGGGTGAGGGTTAGAATTAGGGTTAGGGCTACGGTTAGGGTTAGGGTTAAGTTTAAGGCTACGTATAGGTCTAGGATGAGGGCTAGGGTTTGATTTAGGGTTTGGTCTAGAATTAGGGCTAGGGCTAATGTCACGACTAGGGTTACAGTTTGGGTTAGAATTAGGGTTAAGTTCGTGTCTAGGTCTAGTGTAAGTGTTATGCTTAGGGTAAGGGTCAGGTTAAAGCTAGGTGTATTTTAGGATCATGATCATTATTAGAGTTTGTTTTAGGTTAAGTTTTAGGGATAG
Organism: Marmota flaviventris; assembly: GCF_047511675.1. Lineage (NCBI taxonomy): Eukaryota > Metazoa > Chordata > Mammalia > Rodentia > Sciuridae > Marmota > Marmota flaviventris. The sequence goes on along the minus strand of NW_027287764.1, from coordinate 16,583 downwards.
GGCCCAAATGAGCATTAGGTTTAGGGTTAGGTTTAGGGTAATTGATTGGGTTAGTTTTAAGTTTCAGGGTAGGTTTAGGGCAATGGAGAGCTTTAGGGTTAGCAAAAGGATTAGGGTTATGCCTAGGGTTAGCATTAGGATTATGGTTATCATAAGGATAATATATTGGGTTAGAGCTATGGTTATGGCTAGGGTTAGTTTTGGATTAGGGCTAGAGTTAGGTTAGGTTTTAGGTTAAGGCTATTAACCCTAGCTTAGGGTAGGACTACGTTTAGATTTAGGGTAAAGGTTAGGTTTTGAGCTAGGGTTAGGTCTAGTACGATGGTTAGGTTAAGTGTTATGTTCAGGGCTAGGTATAGGGTTAGGGCTAGTTTCTTCATTAGGTTTAGGATTAGGTTTAGGCTAATAGATTGGGATAGATGTAAGGTTCGTTTTATGGTTAAGGTTAGGTTTAGGATTAAGTTTAGTTTTAGGGCTAGGTTTACTGTTGGTTTTATGGTAAGAGTTAGGCTTTGAATTAGGTTAAGGCTATGGCAAGGTTTAGGGTTAGGTCTAGGTTTAGGTTTATGGTTTGGGTTAGAGTTTTGGTTAGGGTTAGGGATAGGGTTATCATTAGGGTTAGAGTTAGAGTTGGGGTAATGGCTAGGGTTAGAGCTAGTTTTTGGTCTAGTGTTAAGGTTAGGATTAGGGCTACTGTTAGGATTATGGTTAGGGATAGTGCTAGGGTTATGTTTAGGTTAAGGGTTAGGTTTTGAGCTAGGGTTAGGACTAAGGTGAGGGTTAGGGTTAGGGTTAGGACTATAGTTAGGATTAGGGTGATGTTTATGCTTAAGGTAGGTTTAGGCCTCAATTAGGGTTAGGGTTATTTAAGTTTTTTGTTAGGTTTAGTCCAAGGGTTAGTGTTATGCGTAATGTAAGATGTAGGGTTCTGTTTAGACCTAGTTTTAGGGTTGGGGTTATGGCTAGGTCTAGTGTTAGGTTTAGGTTTTGGGTTAGGGTCAGGTTTAGAGCTTGGTTTAATGTTAGTGTCAGGGCCAGTGTTCAGGTTAAAGTTAGGATTAGGGTGAAATCCAGAATAGGACTAGGTTTAGTCTATTAGTAGGGTTAGTGTTTGGTTTAGGTTAAGGGTTATGGTTAGGGCTAGCACTAAGTTTTGGTTTAGGCCAAGGGCTAGAGTTATAGCTAGATTTAGAATTAGGTTTAGGTATAAGGCTAGGCCTAGGGTTAGGTTTAGGTATAAGTTTACTGGTAGGGCTAGTTTCAGGTTTCAGTTTTGGTTTAGGGTCAGGTTTAGACCTATAATTAGTATTACGGTCACAATAAGGGTGAAGGTTAGGGTGAGATTTTGGTTTAGGGTTAGATCTAGAATGAGGGATAGTGTTAGGACTAGTAATAGGGTTATTGTTTGGGTTTGGCTAAGGAGTAGGATTAGGAATAGAGTTAGCATTATGATTAGGGTTTGGCTTAGGTTAATGGATAGAATTAGAACTAAGGTTAAATCTAGGATTAGGGTTAGGTTTAGGGCTAGTTTTAGGGTTAAGGTTAGGGTTAAATCTAGTGTTAGGGCTCTGATTATGGCTATTTTTGTGTTAGAGTTAGGGCTAGGGTTAGGCTAAGGCCAATGTAAGAACTAGGGTTAAGATTAGGGTTAGTTTTAGAGTTAGGGTTTTGGCTAGGTCTAGTGTTAGCATAAGTTTTAGGGTTAGGGTGATATTTAGAGCTGGGTGTGTGTTTGAATATGAGTCAGGATGAGGGTTAGTTTTAGGCCTAGGACTCGAATTAGAGCTTGGGTTATGGCTAGTTATGGTTTCGGGTTTGGTTTTTGTTAAGTTTTAGGGTTAGAGAAATGGCTCGGTTTTGTTTTAGGGCTACAGCTTGGATTAGGGCTAGTTATTGGATTACCAATAGTGTTAGAGCTATTCATAGAATGAGGTTTAGGCTTAAGTTTGGGGTTAGATTTAGAATTATGTTTAGATCTAGGGTTAGGGCTATGTCTAGGGTTAAGGCTCGGGTTAGGGATATTGTGAGCGTTACGGTAACCAATAGGGTTATAAATAGAAATTTGGCTAGGTTGTGAGTTAGAGTTAGTCTTATGGCTAGGGTTAGGGGTAGGGTTAACGTAAGGGTTCAATTAGGGCTAAGATTAGCACTATGAAAATGTTAGGGTTAGGCGTATGGTTACGGCTAAGGTTAGGGTTAGTTTTAGGGGAAGGGATAGGGTTATATAGCTAGGTTTAGTGCTAGTTCGAGGGTTATATTTATGGATAGGGCTAGGGTGAGGGTTCAGATTAGGATTAAGTTTAGGTTTTCGGCTCGGATGAAGGCTAGGATCTGTGTTAGAATTAGGGCTAGGATTAGGGCTAGGGCTAATGTCAGGTCTAGGGATATGGTTAGGGATATTGTTAGGGATAGGCTTATGGCTAAGTCTAGTGTAAGGGTTAGGTTTAGGGTAGGGGTTAGGTATAGAGCTAGGTTATTATTAGGGTCAGAGTCTGGGTTAGGGTTTGGTTTGGGTTAAGGTTTAAGGTTAGGGCTCAAATTAGCATTAAGGTTAGGTTTAGGGTTGGAGAATGGATAGAGTTACGTTTACAGTTCAGGTTATGTTTAGAGTAATGTCTATGGTTAGTGTTAGGGATAGGGTTAGGGTTAGGCCTAGGGTTAGCATTTGGTTTAGGGTTGTGTTTAGAGTAATGGATAGGTTTAGTGCTAGTGTTAAGACATAGGTTTAGGTAAGAATCAGGGCTAGGGTTTGGGTTACTCAAAGGGTTAATGTTAGGGTTAGGTTTAGGGTAAGAGTTAGGGTTTGAGCTAGGGTTATGAATAGGACAATGGTTAGGAATAGAATCATGGATAGGTTAGGATTAGGATTATGGTTAGAGATAGGGCTACAGTTAGCATTAGGTTTGGGGTTTATATTTAAGGTCATGGATAAAGTTAGAGCTAGGATGTGGGCTATGGTTAGAGTTGGATTAGGGATAGGGTGAGGGTTAGGGTTAGAACTTGGGTGATGTTTAGGATAAGGGTTATATTTTGAGCTAGGCTTAGGTCTAGGGAAAGCATTAAGTTTAGGGTTTGGGCTAGGGTTAGGGTTAAAGTTATGCTTAGGTCTAGGTTTAGGGCTTGTATTAGAGCTAGGTTTTGTGTGAGATTTATGGCTAGTGTTAGGGCTATGGGTAATGTAAGAGCTTGGGTTATGGTTATGGCTAGTTTTTTGGGTTAGGGTTATAAACATGTCTAGTGTTAGGTTTAAATTTTGGGTTAGGATAAGTTTTAGAGATAGGGTTTGTGTGAGTGTAAGCGTCAGTGTTCGGGTTAGCATTGGGTTTATTTTTAGGGCCAGAATTAGTACTATGGTTAGGTCTAGGGATAGGGTTAGACTTTGTGTTAGGTTAATGGTTATTTTACGGCTACGGCTAGGTTTTTGTTTAGGACTAGGGCTAGAGTTATGCCTATATTTAGGATCAAGTTTAGGTCTAGTGCTAGTGTTACGTTTAAGTTTAGGTATAGGTTTACTGATAGGGCTAGTGTTAGGGTTCGGTTTAGTGTTAAGGTCAGGCTTTGACCTAGGGTTAGTGTTATGGTTAGAATAAGGGTAATGGTTAGGCTTAGGCTTCTGGTTAGGGTTAAAGATAGAATTAGAGCCAGGGTTAGGACTAGTAACAGAGTTAGGGTTTGGGGTTAGCTAAGGATTAGGGTTAGAGCTAGGGTAGCATAAGGGTGAAAGTTTGGCTTAGGGTAAGGAATAAGTTTAGAGCTAGGGTTTGGGTTAGTGTTGAGGTTAGGATTAGGGTTAGAGTTAGCGTAATTTATAGCATTAGGTTTAGTGTTTATTTTAGGTTTATGTAATGGATAGGGTTAGTTTTAGCGATAGCTTTAGGGTTAGGCCTAAATAAATAGGGTTAGATTTAGGTTTAGGACTAGGTTTAGTGTTAGATTTAGCTTAACTCTTAGGGTTTTAGCTAGGATTAGGAATATGGCCAGGGTTAGGATTACGGTTAGGTCTAGGGTTAGGTTTACAGTTAGGATTAGAGTAGGTTGAGGGTTAGGACTGGGTTTAAGTTTACAGTTAGGGTTAGAGAAGGTTTAGGGTTAGGGCTAGTGTTATCGTGACGTTTATAGTTGGGGTTAGGGTAATGGGTGGCATTAGACCTATGTTTAGAGCTATGTTTGGTTTAGGCTTATGTTAAGGGTAATGGATAAGTTTAGGTCTAGGGTTATGGTTAGGATTAGGGCTAGGGTTAGGCCTAGGGTTAGTGTTAGTGTTAGGTTTAGGGTAAGTGTTATGGATTGAGCTATGTTTAGGTCTAGGACAACTGTTAGGTTTAGTGTCAGGTTTAGGTTTATGATTAGAGTTAAGTTTAAGGCTAGGGTTAGCATTAGGGTTAGGGTTATGTTTAGGATAATGGATAGGGTTAGAGCTGGAGTTAGGGCTAGGATTATGGTTAGAATTAAGTCTAGGTTTAGGTTTAGGGTTAGGGCCAGATTTAGGGTTAGGTCTAGGTTTAGGGTTACGGTTACAACAAGATATAGGGCTCAGTTTAGGGCTAGGTTTTGTGTTAAGTTAGGGCTAGAATTAGGGCTATGGCTAATTTAAGAACTAGAGTCATGATTAGGGCTACTTTTAGGGCTATAATTAGTGCTAGTTCTAGTTTTAGGTCTAAGTATACTTTTAGGGTGATTTTAGAACTAGGGTGTATATAAGGTCAGAGTTAGGTTCAAGGTTAGTTTTAGGGTTAGGTTAGAACTGGAATTAGGGCTAAGGTTAGGGCTAAGTGTAGGGTTAGGTTTTGGTTTAGGTTAAGTGTTAGGGTTAGGCTATGGCTCGGTTTTGTTTTAGGGCTAGTTTTAGGATTAGTGTTAGTGTGAGGGCTAGTGTTAGTGTGAGGTTTAGGCTTATGGTTAGGGTTGGACTTAGAGTTATGGTTAGTTCTAGGGTTAGGGCTAGAACTAGTGTTAGGGCTAAGGTTAGGCAAGTGTTAGGGTTATGGTAAGGGATAGAGTTAGATATAGGAATATTGCTAAGTTGAGAGTTAGAGTTAGTCTTAGTGCTACTGGTAGCGTTAGGGCTATATTAGGGCTAGGATCAGGTCTAGGATTAGTGTAAGTGATAAGTCTAGGGTTAGATTTAGAGTTAGATTCTGGGGAAGGGATGGGGTTATAGCAAAGTTAAGAACTAGGGCAAGGGATAAAATTAGGGATAGGGCTAGAGTTAGGGTTTGCTTTAGGATCAAGGCTAGGTATAGGGCTAGGATGAGGGCTAGTATTTGTGTTAGGGTAATGGCAAGAATTAGGGCTAGGGCTAACATCAGGTCTAGGGTTTTGTTTCGGGATAATTTTCGGGTTAGATTTATGGGTAGGTCTATTGTCACAGTTAGGTTTAGGGTGAAGTTCAAGTTGAGAGGTAGGTTAATAGTTAATACTCAGTGTCAGGTTTTGGTTTTAGGTTAGGTTGAGTTTTAGGGTTATGGTTCAAATTAGCATTAGGGTGGAGTTAGGGTTAGGGTAATGATAAGGTTATGTTCAGACTTCAGTTTAGGTTTAGGGCTCAGGTTCGATTTAGGATAATGGATAGGGTTAAGGTTAGGCCTAGGGTTAGCATTAGGTTTATGGTTATTATTAGGGTAATGGATTGGGTTAGAGCTAGGGATAGAGCTAGAGTTATGTTTGGGAATCGGCTAGAGTTAGGGTTAGGGTTAGGGTTAAGTCTAGGGTTAGGTTTAGGGTATGGGTTAGGGTTTGAGCTAGGGTTAGTGATAAGGATAGGGTTAGGTTTAAGATTAGGTCTAGGGTTAGTATAAGGTTTAACATTAGAGTTGAGGTTTAAGAGTAGAATTAGTGTTAAATTTAACATAATTTTCAGAGTTTGAGCTAGTGTTAGGACTATGGCAATGGTTAGGTTTATAGTTAGGTCTAGGGTTAGTTTTATAGTTACAGGTAGAGTAGGTTTATGGTTAGGGCAAAGGTTAAATCTAGTTTTAAGTTTAGGATTAGCCTATGTTTAGGGTTAGGGTTACCCTTATAATTTTCTTACGGTTGGATTAAGGGTAAGGGTCAGAGATTGAGTAAGTGTTAAGGTTATTTTGATGCTTCAGGTTAGAATCATGGTTAGGTATAGAGTTAGCGTTTGGTTTAGGGTTAGGGATAGGTTTAGCGTTAGGTTTAGGTGTATGGTTAAGGTAATGTATAGAGTTAGAGCTAGGGTTTAGGCTATGGTTATGGTTAGGATTAGGGCTAGGTTTAGGGTTATGTTTTGGTCTAGGGTTATTTTTTAGTGTAAGGGCTAGGGTTTGAGCTAGTGTTAGTGAGAGAGCTAGGTCAACGATTAGGTTCAGCCTTAGGTCTAGGGACAGGATTATAGTAGGTTTAGGGTTAGGGTTATGGTTAGGGCTAGGGTTATCATTAGGGTTATGATGAGGATTAAGGTAACGGATATATTTAGATGTACGTTTAGGTTTAGTTTTATGGTTAGATTTAGTTTTAGGGTTAATTTTAAGGCTACAGTTATGTTTAGGTTTATGGTATGCATTAGGTTTTGAGCTAGGGTTAGGGCTATAGCGAGTGTCAGTATTAGGGTTAGGTCTACTTTTAGTTTTCTGGTTAAGGTTAGGGTTATGGTTAGGTTTAAGGCTATGGTTATCAATACAGTTAGGTGTAGGTTTAGGTAAGGTGTAGGTTTAGAGCTAGGTTTAGGGATAGGTTTAATTCAGGGTTAGGGCTAGGGTTAGGGTTTAGAGTAAGGTATAGGTCTAAATTTATATTTATGGTAAGGGTTAGGTTTTGAGTAAGGTTTAAGACTAAGTCTAGTTAGGTTTAGTGATAGGGTTAGGGCCAGGGTTATGGTTGGTGTTATGCTTAGGGATAGATTTAGGCCTAGAATTGGCTCTAGGTTTTGTGTTAGGTTAAGATAGAGAGTTAGGGCTATGGGTAATGTAAAAGCTAGGATTAGGATTAGGGCTAGTTTTAGGGTTAGGGTTATGTCTAAGTCTAGTGTTAGGTTTAGGTTTTTGGTTAGGGTCAGGTTTAGAGATAGGTTTAGTGTTAAAGACAGGGTCAGTGTTCAGGTTAGAGTTAGAGTTAATGTTAAAGCCAGATTTGGGAATTGGTTTATGTCTAGTTGTAGGGTTAGTCTTTGCATTAATTAAGGGTTATTGTTAGGGATAAGACTGGGTTTTTGCTTAGGTCTCGAGGTAGAGTTAAGTCAAGATTTAGGATTAGGTTTAGGTGTAGGGCTAGTGATATGGTCTTATTTAGGTATTAGTTTACTGGTAGGACTAGTATTATGGTTTGGTCTAGTGTTAGGGTCAGGTTTAGACCTAGGTTGTTGTTATGGTCATAATAAGGGTCAAGGTTAGGGTTAAGGTTTGGGATAGGGTTAGAGCTAGAATGAGGGCTAGGGTTAGGACTATTAATATGGTGAGAGTTTTGATTAGGCTGAGGATTAGGGATAGGTCTTGGGTTACCATTAGGGTTAGGGTTTTGCTTAGGGTTAGGGATAGTGTTAGAGCTAATGTTAGGGGTAGGGTTAGGGTTAGGTTAAAGCTAGGTGTAGGGCTCTGATTAGGGCTAGTTTTTGTGTTAGTGTTAGGTCTATGGTTAGGGCCACAGGTAATGTAAGAAACAGGGTTATAATTAGTGTTAGCTTTCGGGTTAGGGTTAGGGGTAGTTCTAGTTTTAGTGTTAGATTTAATGTTAGGGTGATATTTAGAGCTAGAGTTATTTTTTAGGATAGGAGTCAGGGTCAGGGTTAGTTTTAGGGTTTGAGTTAGGACACGAATTAGTGCTAGGTTTACTGTTAGGGTTCTGTTTAAGGTTAGAGTCATGTTTAGAGCTAGGGTATTAGGATATGAGTAAGTATCAGAGTTAGTTTTAAGGTTAGGGTTAGGACTCCAGTAGGGCTAGTATTAGTTTTTGTAGTAGTTTAGGGTTTGGTTTAAGTTAAGGATTAGTTTTAGGTCTATTGCTCTCTTTTGTTTTAGTCCTAGGGTTTAGTTAGGGCTAGTTTTACAATTAGTATTAGGGTTAGGACTATTGTTAGTTTTAGTTAGGGTTTGTTTTAAGGTTCAGTTTGGTTTACGTTAATTAATACAGTTACCGTTAGTGATAGGGCTAGGGTTAGGCTTAGGGTTAGCATTAGGGTAAGGTTTATGTTTAGGGTAATTAATAGGGTTAGAGCTTAGGGTAGATCTAGTGTTATGGTAAGGAATATGCCTTGAGTTAGGGTTAGAGTTAGTGTTAGAACTAGGGTTAGTGTTAGGTTTAGGGTTATGTTTAGCATAAAGGTTAGGTCTTGAGCTAGGGTTAGGACAAGGTTTAGAGTTAGGTCTAGGGATAGGATTATGGTAGGTTTAGGGTTAGTGTTAGAGTTAGGGCTAGGGTTATCATTAATGTTAGGGTTAGGGTTAAGTTTACAGATAGGGTTAGGTTAGGTTTAGATTTGGTTTAGAGTTAGAATTAGTGATAGGGTTAGGATTAGAGCTATGGTTATGTTTAGGGTTATGGTTAGGTTTATGGTTTGATCTAGAGTTAGGGCTATGCTGAGTTTAATATTAAGGCTATATCCATAGTTAGTTTTCCAGTTAGGGTTAGACTTAATGTTAGGTTTCAGGCTAGTATTATCAATAAGTTTAGGTTTAGGGCTAGGTTTTTGGGTAGGTTTAGAACTAGGTTTCAGGCTAGGTTATTTTTAGGATTTTGGCATCATTTAGGGTGAGAATTAGGGATAGGTCTAGGTTTATGTTTGAGGTAAAGGTTAGGCTTTGAGCTATCTTAGGACTAAGGGGAGTGCTAGGGTTTGGTATAGGGGTAGTGTTAGGGTTAGGGTTATGTTAGGGCTAGGTTTAAGCATAAAATTAGCTCTATGTTTAGTGTTAGGTTTAGGCCTAATGTTAGGGCTATGGGTAATGTAAGATCTAGGGTTATGATTAGGGCTTGTTTTAGAGTTAGGCTTATGGCTTTGTCTAAAATTAAGTTTAGGGTTTGATTACTCTCAGGTTTAGAGTTAGGTTTAGTGTTAAAGCCAGGTTCAGTGTTTGGGTTAGAGTTAAAGTTAGGGTTAAAGACAAAATTAGGACTAGGTTTAGGTCTAGGGGTACAGTTAGTATTTGGGTTAGTTAAAGGTTTTTAGGGCTAGTGCTAGGATTTTGTTTAGGTCTAGAGCTAGAGTTGAGGCTAGATTAAAATTAGGTTTAGGTCCAGAGCTAGTGGTAGGGTTAGGTTTAGGTATAAGTTTACAAGTAGGTCTAATCTTATGGCTTGGTTTAGGGTTAGGGTCAGGTTTAGACCTAGGGTTTATGTTATGGTCAGAATAAGGATCAGGGTTGGGGTTAGGGTTTGGGATAGCATTAGAGCTAGAATGAGATATAGTGTTAGTACTATTAATAGAATTATGATTTGGTTAGCCTAAGGATTAGGGATAGGTCGAGGGTTACCATTAGGTTTAAGGTTATGCTCAGGGTAAGACATATGTTTATGGCTAGGGTTAGGTTTATGGTTAGGGATAAAGATAGGTTTAGGGCTCAGATTAGGGCTAGATTTGTGTGCGGTTTAAGGCTAGGGTTAGAAGAATGGCTAATATAAGAACTATGGTTACAATTAGGGTTAGGGTTTGATGTAGGTCAAGTGTTAGGGTTAGGTTTAAGATTAGGGTGATATTTATACCTAGGGTTAGTGTTAGGATATCTGTCAAGTCAGTGTTAGTTTTAGGGTTAGAGTTAGGACTCGAATTATGGCTAGGTTTACTGTTAGGTTTCAGTTTTAGTTTAGGGTGGTGTTTAGAGCTAGGATGAGTGTTAGGATATAAGTCAGGTGCAGAGTTATTTTTAAAGTTATGGTTAGGACTCGAATTAGGGCTATGGTTAGATCTAGGTGTAGTGCTAGGGTTTGGTTAAGTTAAGGTTAGTGTTAGGCCTTTTGCTCGGTTTTGTTTTAGTGCTATGGTTGGGACTAGGGCTAGTTTTATGATTAGCTTTAGGGTTAGAGCTAGAGTTATGGTTAGATTTAGGATTAAGGCTAGATTTAAGGCGAGGATTAGGGCTAGGATTCGTGTTAGGTTTAGGACAAGAATTAGCACTAGGACTAATGTCAGGTCTAGGTTTATAGTTAGTGATATTTTTATGGTTAAGTTTATGACTAGGTCAAATTAAAATGTTATGTTTAGGGAAAGGGTCAGATTAAGAGCTGGGGTATTATTAGGGTCTGAGCCAGGCTTCAGGTTTGTGTTAGGTTAAGGTTTAGGGTTAAGGCTCAAATAAGCATTAAGGTTAGAATTAGGGTTAGGGCAATGGATAGTGTTAGGTTTAGGGTTCAGGTTAAGTTTAAGGTAATGGATACGGTTAAGGTTTGTGATAGGTTTAGGGTTAGACCTAGATTAAAGTTAGGATTATGGTTATAGTTAGGGTAATTTATAGGGTTAGACCTAGGGTTAGGGCTAGGATAATGGTTAGAAATAGAGCTAGAGTTAGGGTTAGAGTCAGGTTTACGACGAGGGTTACACTTAGGATTAGGTTTAGGGTACTCTTTAGGGTTTGAGCTAGGATTTTTGCTATGGCTAATGTTAATTTAGGGTTTGGTCTAGGGTTATAATCATGGTTAGTGTTATGGATAGGGCTAGGGACATCATTAGAGTTATGGTAATAGGGTTAGATATCAGGTTAAAGATAGTTTTAGGTTGAGGTTTGCATTAGGTTTAGGTATAGGATAAGGGTTAGGGTTTGATCTTGCTTAGATTTAGGGTTAGGTTTAGGTTCACTGTTAATCTAGGTTTGGGATTATATTTAGGGTTAGGGTAGGTTTAGCTTGAGGCCTAGTGATATCATTAGGGTTAAGTTTAGGCTTAGGGTATTGGGTAGGGTTCGAACTAGTTTTAGGGCTAAGTTTAAGGTTAGGATTAGGGCTGGGGTTAAGGTTAGGGTTAGGCCCTGTGTTAGTGTTAGCTTTAGGATAAGTGTAAGGTTTAGGTATTTAACTAGTTTAGGGCTAGGGCGAGGGTTAGGGTTAAAGTCTGGGCTAGGATAGGGTTAGGGTTAGGTTTAGGTCTAGGGTTAACATTAGTTTTAGGGTTATGTTTATTGTAATTGATAGAGGTAGATCTAGGGTATGGGCTATGGTTAAAGTTAAGATTAGGGCTAGAGTTAGGGTGAGATTTAGTGTTTGGGCTAGGGTTGTATTTAGGGTAAGATTTAGGGTTTGAGCTAGGGTTAGGGCTAGAACTAGGGTTAGGGTTAAGGTTAGGGCTAGGTTTAGCATTAGCGTTATGCTTAGGGTTCAGTTTAGGTCTGTAATTATGGCTAGGTTTTTTGTGAGGTTTAGAGCTAGTGTTAGGTATATAGGTAATGTAAGAGCTAGAGTTAGGGTTTTGGCTAGATTTAGAGTTCGTCTAGTGTTAGGGTTAGTTTGGTGTTTAGGATAAGTTTTAGAGCTAGGGTTTTTGTTAGGGTAAGTCAGGGTTCAGGTTAGGATTATGTTTAAGGTTAGGTGCAGAATGAGGACTAGGGTTAGGTCTAGGGGTAGAGTTCATGTTTCATTTAGGTTAAGGGTTATTGTTAGAGCTAAGGCTAGGTTTATGGCTATATTTAGGATTAGGTTTAGGTCTAGGGCTATTGTTTGTGTTAGATTTGGATTAGGGTTACTGATAGGGCTAGTGGTAGGTTTCAGATAAGGGTTAGGATCAGGTTTAAACCTAGATTTAGTGTTAGGGTCAGAATAAGTGTCAGCATTAGGTTTAGGGTTTGGGTTAAGTGTAGAGCTAGAATGAGGGCTAAGTTTGGGACTAGTAATAGAGTTAGGGTTTGGGGTAGGCATAGATTTAGGGTTAGGACTAGGGTAGCAATAGGGTGAGGGTTTGACTAAGTGTACGAAATAGGTTTAGAGCAAGGATTAGGACTAGCGACAGGGTTAAGGTTAGGCCCAGAATTAGGGTGAGGGTTAAAGCTAGGGTTAAGCCTTGAATTAGGGCTAGGTTTTGTGTTAGGTTTAGTGCTATGGCTAATTTAAGAACTGGCATTACGATTAGAGCTAGTTTTAGGGTTAGGTTTAGGTTGAGGTTTATTTTTAGGATTAGGTTTAGGGATAGGGTGATTTGTAGAACTAGGGTTAGTGTTAAGGTCAGAGTCACGGTTAGTATCACTTCTAGGGTTAGAGTTAGGACTTGAATTAGGGCTAGATTTAGGGCTAGGTGTAGGATTAGGGTTTGGTTTATGTTGAGATTAAGTGTCAGTGCTATAACTCAGTTTTGCTTGAGTGCTAGGGATAGGTTTAGGGCTACTTTTCAAATTAGCATTAGGGTTAGAGCTAGTGTTAGGGTGTGGTTGAGGCTCAGGGTTAGTGTTAGATCTAAGTTTAAGGCTACAGGGAAGGTTAGGGCTAGGGTTAGGGCTAGGGTTTGAGTCATCATAAGGGATAGCATTAGAACTAGGGATAGGGATAGGGAGAGAGTTAGAGTTAGTGTTAGGTGTAAATTTAGGGTTAGAATTAGGGCTTAATTAGGGATAGGATTAGAGCTCGGGTTAGTATAAAGGCTGAGTCTAGATTTATGGTTAAGGTTATGGTTATGTATGATGTTATAGATAGTTTTAGAACTAGAACAAGGGTTAAAATTATGTTTATTTCTATGTTAGGTTAGGTTTAGGATTAAGGCTAAGATTGGGGCTAGGATTAAGGCTAGAGTTTGTTTTAGGGTTAGGGCTTCATTATGGCTAGGGATAATGTCTAGGGTTATGGTTAGAAATAGTTTTAGGTTTAAGATTATTTCTGTTAGGATTAGGTTTATGGGTTTGGTTAGGTCTAGGGTTCAGGTTAGGGTTAGGGTAATGTATAGGTTTAGGGTTAGGAATTCGTTTAGGGTCATCCTAGGGTTAGATTTAGGTTTAGGATTAGGATTAAGAAAATGGATATGGTTATAGCTTGTGATAGGACTAGGTTTATGGTTAGGATTAAGGCTAGGGTTAGGGTTAGGTTTTGGGTCATGTCAAGATTTAGTGTTAGGGATACGTTTAGGGTAAGGGTTAGTGCTAGAATTAGGGTTATGGTTAGGGTTAAAGGTAGTGTTACGGCTCTGATTAGGAATAGGTTTTGGGTTAGGTTAGGGCTAGGTTTAGGACTACAGCCAATGTAAGAACTAGGGTTAGAATTAGAACTAGTTTTAGGGTTAGGGTTAGGGCTAGGTCTAGGCTTAAGTTTCGGTTTAGGTTTTGAGTCATGTTTAGAGCTAGGATTAGTGTTATGGTCAGAATCAGGGTTAGGGGTTTTTTTTTAGGGTTAGGGATAGGACTCGAATTAAAGCTATGCTTAGGGATAGGTGTAGGCTTAGGGTTTTGCTTATGTTAAAGGTTAGGATTAGGGCTATGGCTCTGTTGGTTTGTAGGGCTAGGGCTAGGGCAGGGCTAGTTTTAGGATTAGCGTTAGTGTTATGGCTTGTGTTAGTGAGAGGTTTAGCTTAGGGTTAGTATTAGATTTAGAGTTAGGATTAGATATAGTATCAGGGCTAGAACTAGGGTTAGGGCTAATGTAAACACAAGTGATAGGATTATGGTAAGTGATAGGTGAGAAATAGAAATAGGACTAAGGCGAGAGTTAGAGTTAGTCTTAGAGCTAGGATTAGGTTAGGTTTAGGGCTAAATTAGGGCTAGGATTATGTGTAGCATTTGTATGAGGGTTAGGCCTAGTTTTACGCTTAGGTTTAGGTTTAAGGATAGGGTTAGGTTTAGGGGAAGGGATGGAGTTAGTGCTAGTTTAGGGCTAGGTTGATGGTAAGAATTCAGTTAGGGCAAAGGTTATGGTTTGGTTTTGTAATAAGGCTAGGTTTAGGGCTAGTATGAGGGTTAGGGTTTATTTTAGGGATATCGCAAGGATTAGGGCTAGGGCTAGTGTCAGGTCTAGGCTTACGTTAGGGATATATTGAGGGGGTTAGATTTATAGCTAGCTCTAGTATAAGGGTACGGTTTAGGGTAAGGGTCAGGGTTAGAGCTAGGTGTATTATTAGGGTTAGAATTAATTTTAAGGTTTTGTTTAGGTTAGGGTTTAGGTCTAGAGCTTGAATTAGCATTAGGGTTTGGTTAGGGTATTAATAGGTTTAGGTATAGGAATCATGTTCGGTGTAGTGTAATTGATAGGGTTAGAGTGAGCAAGAGGGTTAGGGTTAGGCCTAGGGTTAGCCTTAGGGTTATGGTTGTGCTTAGGATAATTGATAGGGTTAGGGCTAGGGTTATGGTTTGTATTAGGGCTAGAGTTGGGCTTAGGCCTAGGGTTAGGGTTAGGTTTAGGTTTAGGATATGGTTTAGAGTTTGAGCTACATTTAGCGCTAGGTCAAGGGTTATGTTTAGGGTTAGGTCTACGTTATACTTATGATTAGGGTCAAGGTAAGTGTTAAGGTTAGGGCTAGGGTTATCATTAGGTTTAGGGTATTGGACAAGGTTTGATGTCATATTAGGTTTATGGTTAGGGTTAGTTTTTGGTTTAAGTTTAGGATTAGAGATAAGCTTAGTTTTAGGTTTAGGGTAATGGTTAGGGTTTGAGCAAGGGTTAGCTCTATGGCAAGGGTTAGGTTTATGGTTATATCTAGGGTTAGGGTTAGGGTAAATTTAGGGTAAGGGCTTGGTTTATCATAAGGGTTAGGGTTAGGGTTTGCATAAAGGGTAGGTTTAGAGCTAGGGTTTGGTCTAGGGTTATCATTAAGGTTAGGGTTACAGTTAGGGTAATATGTAGGCTTAAAAATAGAGTTAGGTATAGGGTTAAGGTTAGGATTAGGGCTAAGGTTAAGGTTAGGTTTAGGTTTAGGCCACAGTTTAGAATTAGGGCTAGGTTAAGTTTAAGAGTTTGCAATTGAGTTAATGTTTGGACTAGGATGAGGTTTAGGGTTTGAGTCACTGTGAGGGTAGGGCTAGGGTTAGAATTAGGGTCAGGGCTAGGTTTAGTGTTTGGAATTGTGACAGAGCTGGATTCAGGATTAGGGTTAGGAGTAGTAATATAGTTAGGTTTTAGGTAAGGCTAAGAATTAGGTTTAGAACTAGGGTAGCTTTAGGGTATAGCTTAGGGTAAGGGGTAGAGTTAGTACTAGTGTTAGGGCTAGGGTTAGGGTTAGAGTTAGGGTTAGGGTTAGGTTTAATATTAGGGTTAAATCTAGGGTTAGAGCTTGGATTAGGGCTAGGCTAGGTTTTGTTTTAGCTTTAGGGCTATGGCTAATGTAAGAACTAGGGTTACAATTAGAGCCAGTTTTAGGGTTAGTGTTACGTCTAGGTTTAGTGTTTGTTTAGGTTTAGGGTTAGGGTTACGTTTAGGGTAATGGATAGGTTAGGGTTAGCAAATGTGTTAGGGTTAGGCCAAGGGTTAGCATTAGGGTTAGGATTAAATTTACGGTTAGGCTAATGGATAGGGTTAGAGCTAGGGTTAGGGCTAGGGTTATGGTTAGTGTTAGTGTTAGGTTTAGGGTTAGTTCAAGGATTAAATTTAGGGTTATGTTTAGGGTAAGGTTTAGGAGTTGGTTTAGGTTTACAGTAACGGCTAAAGCTAGGGTTGGGGCTCGCATTAGGGCTAGATTTTGGGTAACATAGGGCTAGTGTTAGGAATACAGCTAATTTAAGAAGTAGGGTTATGAATAGGGCTAATTTTAGTGTTACGGTTAGGGCTAAGTCTAGTTTTATGGTTAGGTTTATGTTTAGGGTGATGTTTTGAGCTAGGGTTAGTGTTTGGTTCAGAGTCAGGGTCAGGGTTAGTTTTAGGTTTAGGGCTAGTTCTAGTGTTAGGGTTAGTTTGAAGGTTAGGATGATATTTAGAGCTAGCTTTAGTGTTTGGATATGAGTCAGGGTCATGGTTATATTTAGGGTTAGTGTTAGGTTTCAAAGTAGAGATAGGTTTAGGGCTGGTGTAGGATTAGGTTTTGGTCTAGTTTATGGGTTAGTGTTAGGGTATGGCTTGGTATTCTTTTAGGGCTAGGGCTAGGGTTAGGGCTAAATTTAGGATTAAAATTAGGGTAAGAGCTGGTTTCAAGTTTAGGCTGAGCCATCTGGTTAGGGTTAATTTTAGAGATAAGTTTTGATCTAGAGTTAGTGCTAGCGCTAAGTTTAGTGCAAGGGTTAGGACTAGGGTTAGAGCTTGGGTTAGGGTTATCGTAATGGATACAGTTAGAAGTAGGGATAGGTCTTGTGTGAGAATTATAATTAGTCTTAATTCTAGGATTTGGGTTAAGGTTACGAATAGGGTTAAATTAGGTCTAGGATAAGAGCTAGGTTTAGTGTTAGTGTTAGGGCTAGATTTAGCATTGTGTTTAGGGCTAGGACTAGTTTTAGTATTAGGGTAAGGGTTAGGGATTAAGCTATGCTTAGGGCTAGGGTAAGTGTTAGGTTTAGTGTTAGGTTTGGGTTAGGGCTATGGTTATGGTTAGGGTTAGCATTGCAGTTAGGGCTAGGGTTTTCATTAGGGTTAGTGTTAGTTTTAGAGTGATGTATTGGATTAGATGTAAGATTAGGTTTAGGATAAAGTTTAGGTTATGGTTAAATTTAGGTTTAGGGATAGGTTTAGTTTTGATTTATGGTAAGGATTACGGTTAAGTTTATGCCAAGGGTTAGGTTTAGGGTTAGGTCGAGTTTTAG